>NC_067151.1:27517439-27653280 GCF_903995435.1 Acomys russatus | reverse complement strand
CAGTTACTCAAGGCGACCCCTCATCAAAATGTCATTTCACAAAAATATTCTGCCTGCTAAACCAAACATTGCCAATGCCTTGGGCCACTAAAAGCAAAAAGAAGGTCTGACCTCTTCATTTGTTTTCATATTTGCTTTTTTTTGGCAAGGACTCAGACTTTCTCTTAAGTCATTAGAAAGTCACGGGAGGAGTGAAGGAGCTGAGTAAATCAAAGGAGCTGAGTCAGTATTCAACGGAAGAGTGGAAGGAGGTGAGATGGGCCCCGGAGAAATAAGGTGAGATGAGTGAGATAGTGAGAAGTGAGATTGGAACCCCGAATAGTAAGCAGCAACTATCAGCACTGTGGGCATCTGTGGGAGAGGCACTGAGCATGTGGGGAAGGCCCTGCTGTGAAAAGATGGACACAACTGGGCAAGTCTGGGGACAAGAATTCTGTTTGTTTTTATGTGTTGTTGTACCATTAATTCATTTCTCTCAAGTGAGGCTGATCTTGAATCCTTACTGGAATTTAAATGCTTTTACAGTGCAGAACAGCGCATGGTTGGTCTTTGTGCCCTTGTGTTTGCACAATGGATATATTGAAGACTACCTGAGATTCATCAGTCTTCAAAGGACATTCATTTTCTATGCTTAAGAAGCAGCATTGCTGGGCTAAAGGGATGGTCTCTTAGCCACATGAATGAAGAACCAACCCCTTTTCAATTTAGCCACATGAAGACCAACCCTTTTTTCATTTTTCAATGCCAAGTAGTAAGTATTTAAGGAATTTAGGAATGTCACTTAAAATGTTTCAATAAAAGTCGGGGCGTGATGTGTTTTAGGTTTTCAATGTTGTGTTTATTTTTGTGAAACACAGATGAAATCACGCTGCAGCTGCAGCGGTGCAGCGTGCAGAGTGCAGAGTTTTGACTTTTGTTGTTTGCAGCAGGAAGAGCTTGAGTTGCAGAGCTATTTGGTGGCTGACCAGGGGATCATGATATTAGTATAACCCCAAAGTCGGGACCTCCAATGTTCTTCCCATCAAGGGTCCTTATTTCTCCATGGTTTTTACAACCATATTTATGTTTAAAGAGATGATTTTAAGTTGAGTTACATTTTATGTCATTTTTTCCTTTTCTACATTAACTTAAAGGTGCTGCAAGATGTTGATCTCTCTCTCTCACAGACACACACACACACACCAACACCGCACAACAACAGCGAGAGAGAGACGAGACGAGAGAGGAACGAGGAGAGAGAAGAGATGAGAGAGAGAGAGACGAGAGAGAGAGCGGAGAGAGAGAGAGAGGGAAGCCGAAGAAGGACGGGAAAGCGATGGAGAGGAGAGAGAGAGGGGAGGAGGGAGAAGAGACGAGAGGATCGAGGAGGAGGAGACGCGAGGCAGGAGGAGAAGACGGAGAGAGAGTAGAGAGAGGGAGAGATGGGAGAGATGAGAGGGAAGAGAGCGCGTAGATGAGCGAGGAGAGAGAGAGGAGGAGAGAGAGAGAGGAGATGATGAGGAGGAGAGGAGAGAGGAGCGAGAGACGAGAGAGGAGAGAGGAGAGAGAGGAGAGAGAGAGAGGAGAGAGGAGAGAGAGCGGGCGAGGGAGACGGTTCGAGCGGAGGGGAGAGAGGGGAGGGAGCGAGAGGAGACGAGGAGCGAAAGGAGTAAGAGAGAGAGGAGGAGGAGCGAGAGAGAAGAGTGAGGCGAGAGAGGAGGAGAGGAGAGGGAGCAGAGAGGAGAGGAGGGATATGAGGAGAGACGAGAGAGCGGGAGAGGAGACTCGAGCGAGAGAGTGAGAGAGAGAGCGAGAGAGAGATGAGGGAGGAGGAAAGGGGGAGGGAAAGAGGGAGTAAAGGAGCAGTGGGGAAAGAGAGGGAGAGGAGAAAAGACCGAGGAGAGAGAGCGGAGAGATGCGAGAGAGTGAGAGAGCGAGAGAGAAAAAGCGCGGAGAGCCGAGAGAGAGGAGAGAGAGAGAGAGATGAGGAGAGAGAAGAGCAGAGAGGAGAGGAGGAGAGAGAGAGGAGAGAGAGAGAGGAGAGGAGAGAGAGAGAGGAGAGAGAGGATAGAGGAGCGAGAGGAGAGAGAGGAGAGAGAGAGACGAGAGAGAGGAGCGAGAGAGAGAGAGAGGAGAGAGGAGAGAGAGAGAGAGAGAGAGAGAGAGAGAGAGAGAGAGAGAGAGAGAGGGAGGGAGAGAGAGGGAGAGAGAATAAATATGTACGAGGAAGTCCATGGTGACCTTAATCTTCACTGACTTCTGCCTTTTTTTCTAAAGTTTCCAGGCAACAATATAAACCACTCAGATGTGTACATGGTAGAGAAAGGCCACAGTATAATTATTAGCCCCAGGTGAGTGTAGGACCGTCCCTCACATTCTTGCTCAGCAGTGCTGACTGAACAATGGTGGAAGGCTGTTCAGCCTTGGAAAAGTGGGGCACACATTTGAGAAGCCTGTGGTCTGTAATTATTTGGGGGATGACAGTTGCTGAACACCCTCTAACAATACCTGACGCATGTCTTAACACTTTCCCCAGGCAGAGAATGAACTGCTTTGCAGCCATCACAGGAGCCAGAGCTCCCTGCCAGCTTCTTATTCATCACTCCCAGAGTTAGTTATAGGGAGCTTGTTCTAGTACTCCATCTAAAGAAGCCCTTATAAACTCATGAAATGCCTTACAGTTATAATCGCTGCTGCTTAGATTATGGGAGTCAGGGAAGAAAGTGATGGTTAAGCTTAGAGCCATGGACAAATTCCGAACTCCTCAGAAAAGTGCCCTGTAAATCTAAGATATAATTATCTTGGATCACTATGGTCATCATTTCTATCTCAGCAAGTTTGTAGATGTTTGGTTAGGAAAAAAAAAACAGTGATGGAATGTGCATTTCAGAACTGGGAAACGTACACTCTGGAAAGCAAAGGCTGCCTTTTGGCCAAGTCCTCAGGGCCTGTTGACTCACAGGCAAGTGGTGACATCGTCTATTCCGTTCCCTAGTAGTGCTGGGGCCTGCATTTGGGTCTCCCAATTGAGTGCAACTATTACGGTTAACAAGCAGTATGCATTTGACTGTAATGAACAGCACAGAGAAATGATTGGAGATAATATTGTATTTCTATTATTTCATGAGATTTTGTATTGACAGAAAGGAGAATATTTTGTACAGAAGACTATTGTGGCACAGCTGAAGATGAGCAGAACAAGCTTTAATGAGTCTCTTCTGATAGTCAGACATGTTTAAACTATATTCTCAAGAATTTAGGAGCTGCTGTTAAATGAAGCACCATTGGGAGAGAAGAGATATGCACAGTGCCGGGGCATTGCTGAGAGAAGAGGAAAACCTCCAGTGGAGGCTTAGCTGAAGAGGCCAGGATATTTGTTGATATTGTTCAATGTGCATTGTACATAGGTCATCCACCTTCTCACTATGAATGTTAGGATATGTACATTACTTACTTACCATACATGTGTGTGAAGTGTACATTCAGGCTCAATAAGAGGAAAAATGAATTCTGAGCCTAAAGTTCCTCAGAGAGACCAGTAAGTGCACATGTGGATGAACTCATGAGCAAGATGGTTGGGGAAGAGCTGACCTAAAGTCTGGGATACATTGTTTTCAGCAAGTAGGGGAACATTCAAACCAAAACAAATTTCCAGGAGAAGGAGTGACCCTAATTATATTTTATGATATCTGGACCAAGAAATAAGACACACAAATACAATTGAAATGAAAGAGTCTAAAGGAAAAGAAGAAGTCAAGAAAATTTTGTTAATTGTTTTATTATAGTCACTAGTAATTATCTTAAAGAGAATGATGTTATTTCCACATTTCTTAACTTTTCTAGTGCTATCATTGTTATCTTTTCTAAGCATTATGGCATTTGTATACTTGATTTATTTGAATTCAGAATACTTCTTTTATCCCTGCAGGGTTTTTATGTTAGCATCGAAATATCAAGCTTTGTACTGTCATGATGTAACAGTTCAAACAAAAGGGAACAGATAAATAATATCGAAGTAACATGTGGAGATATTTATTAATTTGCATCTTATTCTCTTTTGTTTTTTGTTTGTGAAGATGAAGGAAACTTCTGTGGTCATCTGCTACATAGGAGGACTGTGAACCATTAGTGCTTACAAAACTCAAGTCCAAGTGGATCAAAGACCTCAGCATAAAACCAGGCACATGAAATCTCTTAGAAGAAAAAAAATGGGAAAGATCCTTGAACTCAATGGCATAGGACACAACTTCCTGGACATAACATCAAGAACTCAGGCTTTACGATCAACAATTAATAAATGGGACCTCATAAAACCAAAAAGCTTCTGTAAGGCAAAGGACACTATCAATAGAACAAAATGGCAGTGTATAGATTGGGAAAAGATCTTCACCAAGCCTGTATCAGACAGAGGGCTAATATCCAAAATATGTAAAGAACTCAAGAAATTAAACACCCACAAACCAAATAATCTAGCTAAAATATGGGGTACAGAGATAGGCTGAGAATTCTCAACAGAGGAATTTCTAATGGCGAAGAAGCACTTAAAGAAATATTCAATATCCTTTATCATCAGGAAAATGCAAATCAAGATGACTCTAAGATTCCATCTTATATCCTTCAGAATAGCTAAGATCAAAAACTCAAATGACAGCACATGCTGGTGAGGGTGTGAACAAGGGGAACACTCCTCCATTGCTGATGGGTGTGCAGCTATACCACTCCTGGGCATATACCAAATGATCCCCACCCTCCCACTTAAAACAGGACATTTGCTCAACTATGTTCATAGCAGCTGATTTGTAATAGCCAAAAACTACAAGCAACCTAGATGTCCCTCAACTTTAGATAGGTGTTCTAAGTTGATAATGACAATATGTGATGGAGATTGATTTACGTTCAGAAATGTTGATGCACCAATATAGGAAAGATGTCTTCTTCAAGGCTGTCAAGTACAAATAGCCAAAACACTAAGAATGTAACATCTATATAACTCCTGATTGTGTCACAGATCTTCTTGCCAAGGGTAATCTATTGTATATAGGTGTAATAATATAAATGTATAGGTACAAAAATAAAATAATTTTAAAAATTAAAAAAATAAATAAAGGAAAAAAAGAATAGATAAAAAAAGTACATTTACCCAATGGACTACTATGCAACTATCAAAAAGAGGGAACCACGCAACTTGCAGGTAAATTAATGGAACTAGAAAAGATCACCCTAAGTGAGGTAACTCAGACCCAGAAAGATACACATGACATGTACTCACTTATAAGCAGATATTAGCCATATAGTGTAGGATAACTGTACTACAATTCAGAGACCTAAAGAAGCTAAGCCAAGGGAGGGTGGTTAAATATCACTCAGCAGGGGAAATAGAAAAGACATTGGAAGTGGATGCAGAGTGGGAACTGGCAATGAGATGGTGTAGGGAAGGAAATGAAGGTGGGGGTCAGATGTGGAGAAACTAGGGGTGGGAGGCGAGAGGGCTGAAAGAATGGGAAACAAAGCGGGCTATCTTTGAGACAAGCTGGAGACTTCCACAGGGTAGATTCCTGGGACACAATAAGGGTGACTCTAGCTGAGACTTTCAGAAGCAGGTGACATGGAGACTGAAGTGGCCACCTTCTATCCAGGCAGAACTCCTAGTGAAGGGAGGGGACTACCAACGCACCTGCAAAACCTTTGACCCAACATTTACCCTTACTACAAGAAGTGCAGGGATAAAGAGGGAGCAGAGATTGAGGGAATGTTGAACCGATGATTATTCTAACCTGAGACTTAGCCCACAGAAGAGAGTCAACCTCTAACACTATTAATGATACTGTGCTATGCTTGCAGACAGGAGTCTAGCATAGCTGTCCTCTGAGAGGATCTACTTACCAGCAGATTTAAACAAATGCTAACTCTCACAGCCAAGTATTGAATGGAGCACAGGGAACCTTTTGTGGGAGTTGGGAGGAGAATAGAAGGTTCCAGAGGGGACAAGAACTCCACAAGAAGACCAGCAGAGACAACTAACCTAGGCCCACGGGGGCTCACAGAGACTGAAGCACCAACCAAAGAGCATGCGTGGACAGGACCTAGGCCCCCCACACATAGGTAACTGATGGACAGCTTGGTCTTCATGAGGGTCCCCTAGCAAGTGGATCAGGGGCTGTCTCTGACATGGACTCTCTTGTCTGCTATTGGGTTGCTTTCTCCTAGCAGGGCTGCCTTGCTTGAGTTCAGTGGAAGAGGATATGCTCAGTCTTGATGAGAGTTGATGTGCTGGGGTGGGGGCTATCCTTTTCTGATAAGAAGGGGAGAAGAGCAAGAGGGTGAGAGCAGGAGGAGAGGAGAGAGGGGGCTGAAGTCGGGATGTAAAGTGAGTAAATAAATAAACCTGATTAAAAAAATAGAAATCAAGAAAACAACCTCACAAGAGATATGGAAATTTCGTCTAGGAGTAAGTTAAACCAAAGACATAAAATATCTCTACAATGAAAACCATGGATGTGAGATATAGAAGAGAAAAATAAAAAAGGGGAGGTTGAAGAGACATCCCATGTTCATGGATTGAAAGCTTATATATATTTTATAAAATTCAAAATTAGATTTATTGATTGTATGTATTTACATTGTGTGAGTACTTGTGCATACCATCACACATATCAGGAGGTCAGAAGAGAACTTATGGGAGGGAGTCTGTTCTCTCCTTCTATCATGTGGGTTCCTTAAATCAAACCCTACTGAAGATTGGTGGCAAGCACCACCATCATCTCATTGACCCGACTCAATATGTTTTGAATGTCCATGTTATTCAAAGTCAACTGCAGGTTATGTGCAATCCTTGTCAAAATGCTACTGATATTCTAAGAAGTGGGAAACATTCACAAATATTGCATTAAGTCACAAAAATCTCAAATTGTCAATGTAATTTTGAGCAAAAATATAACAAAGAAGATACTTCTATACTCGCTGACTTCAGAATATATTATGAAGCTGTAGATGTCAGAAGAACACAGCACTGCAAGAAAAATAGACAGAATTAATCAGTAAAGAAGAATACAGAATCTAGAAGTAGAGTTCTGTGTCAACAGCCCACTTCCCACCAAAATGTGAACAGCACACATCATAGAAAGAAGAGGATGTGTTTGTTTTTAGTAAATTCAGAATGAAACTAGACTCAGATTTTCACTATTTCCAAAATGCAATCCCAACTGGATTATAGACATAAATATTAGAGTGGAATCTATGACATTATTCCGGGAAAAACAGGAGAAATGCTTCCTGGAAATAGAATGGAGAAGGCCTTTAGGGGGGCAAGATCTAAAATGCAAGAAACAAAAGCAAAATCAGAAAAGATGACATCAAACTAAAATGTTGCTACACAGCCAAGAAAGAAATCATCCAAGTGCAGGGACAACTGATGGAATCTAACAAAAATATTTTCAGGCTATCCATTTTTAAAAGAGATTAACTCATTGGATTTAAAAAGAATTGCATTGAAGAGGTGCGGAGAGAGTGAACAGCCTTGCTGTGTCCCTGATACCACTCCAGGGCATATACCCGGAAGATGCTGTGCCACACAACAAGCACACTTGCTCAACTATGTTCATCGCAGCTTTATTTGTAATAGCCAGAATCTGGAAACAACCTAGATGTCCTTCAACCGAAGAATGGATAAAGCAACTGTGATACATTTACGCAACGGAATACTACTCAGCTAATAAAAGGAAGAAAAAATAGGAAATGGTGATTCCGAGTGAGGTAATTCAGATCCAGAAAGATACATATGGTATATACTCACTTATAAGTGAATAGTAGCCACATAATACAATACAGGATAACTATACTACACTACACAAATATAAAGAAGCTAAATAACAAGGAGGGCCTTAGAGAACATGCTTAATTCTCATTCTGAAGGGCAAATAGAATAGACATCAGAAGCAGTTGAGGAGAAGAAACAGGAAGGGAGCTTACCATGGAGAACTTCTGAAAGATTCTACCCAGTGAGGGATTGAAGCAGATGCTAAGACTCACAGCCAAACTTTGGGGTAGAGCACAGGGACTCTTATGAAAGAGTTGGGGGATAGAAGGACCTGGAGAGAACAGGAGCTCCACAAGGAGACCACTGGAGCCAACAAATCCAGGTGTAGTAGGGGTGAGGGTGGGAGCATGCTGCAAAGACTGATGCACCAACCAAGGACCATGCGTTGTGAGGACCTAGACCCTATGCTCAGATGTAGTCAACAGGCAGCACAGTCTCCTTGTGGGTCCCATAACATGGAGAGTAGAGGCTGCATCTCACAGGGACTCTGATGTCCACTTGTTGATCGCTTTCCCCTGGGAAGTCGGCCTTGCCAGGCCACAGAGGAAGAGGATACAGTTACTCCAGGTGAGACTTGATAGGCTGAAGTCAGATGATAGGGGAAGGGGGCTCCCCCTTTCTGGGAACTAGGAGAGAGGAAAGAGGCATGAGGGAGGTAGGATGGGACTGGGAGGTGGTGAGGGAGGGAGCAACAATCAGGATGTAAAGTGAACAAATTAAAAATTAAAAAAAAAATAGCAGAAACCCAATAGCAAGATCAACCTCCAAAAGGCCTAACTAGATATTTCTCAAAAGAAAATACTACCAACTTCACTAATAACCATGGGAATGAAAATGCAAACTACACCCCCATAAAATGCCTGTTATTAGGGTGACTCACTAGAACAAGTGCCAAAGGGGCCCTTGTATACTCCTGATTCAAATTATCAGTTGAACATGAAGCGCTCCTTAGAGCGTATGCTTGAGCACATGGGTCCAAGCCAGTGGTGCTGTTCTTGGTGCTTGCGGAGACTTTGGGATGTGAGGCTCCAGCTTGTGGAAATGAGTCACTGAAGATTAGAGATGCTTTGGGGTTGGGTTGCATTCTGCTTTCTCTCTATGGCTGTGGTTGTTGCTGTGTCTTCTCCCGTGTGGTGACCTGAGAGGCTGTGAAAGCATGGGTCCAGATAAATGCATCAGCACTGACTCTGCTTCTGTGAGGTATTTTATCACAGCAACGAGAAAAGGCATTAATGTAAGTGGGAATTTAGCGATTCATCCTTACATTACAAACACAACTACTATGTGAGCCAGCAATTACAGCCCATAGGAAGAGATTAGCATGTTACAGAGAGGCCCGCATTTCCACAGTTAAGGCAGCACTGTTCACAGTAGCCAATCAGTGATAACAATCGAGTATCCATGAAATGGTAAATGGATTTGCAAAATGTCGCACACTCTTCAATAGAATTATATTCAACTGCATGGCAGAATCTTGTCATATGTAACAACATGAATGGAAGTGGTCATCGTTATCCTAAGTAAAGTCATCCAGGTAGAGAAACACTACCACATGTTCTCACTCATTGCAGAATCTGCAACAGTCAGTCTTGTAGAAGTTGAGAGTAAATTTGTAGTTCTCAGAGCCTGAGGAATATGGATCTGGGAGAAGACAGTATACAGAAAAGTTGATTGTTGAGTAGGCAAGCCACAAATATAGGGGCCGTCATATTATACAGGGAAGTATCAAGAATGTATTTCAAACAGAAAGATTGTTACCATAAAAGGATGATGGACATTTGAGGAGATAAAGATATCCAACCCAATTTGACTATCACATAATGTATCTTGAAACATCAGGTGGTATCCATCAAGATATGTAGTTTTAATTTAATGACTTTACATAACAATTAAAAATGAATGTGGTAAAGAAATAAATCTTGAACATGTGTTGGTCATGACCTTGAAGTCTTAAGACATGATGGTGGAGATATTCCACTGGAATTATCTTTTCTTGGTAGGGAGGGCATGGCGTTGGTCAATGAGCTGTGTCTGCTCCTTTAAGAACAATTGAACACTCACTGTTCTTGTGAATGAACAGGGTAGAGAAACCTGTCCTGGATATCAGGTGCCTTCAGTAACAGAAAGAAAAAAAAAGAGCTGCATGAGTTTATAACTGGTTGGAAGAGAAATGCAATTAAACATGATGGTAGTTGATTTCTTTTTGCTTCTGTTTTGTGTTTATTTTTGTCTCTGAAGATGCAGACAAATGGCTTACTCATTTCTTGTGTTCAGGGGGAATGCTTGTAGGATCCCAAGAACCTCCTTATTCAGAATCTAATGCCTCAGATGTCCTGTGCCATTGCAGATTTCTGTGACATACACAGCCACCCCCATCCACTTAAGATGAATCTTGTCCTGGGAGTGGAAGAGCACACAGGAGGTAGATCCTGCCACTGACCCTGTCATACCTTACTGCACTTATCATAAAAACTCTTCTGAATCAGCATGGGGGAGGGGTCACTGAATGCCTTAAAACACAGACACACATGCACACACACACACACACACACACACACACACACACACACACACACACACACGCTCGCACGCAAACCAGTCATCTTTCAATATCAATGCCAAAGATTCAAATTTGAGTTAGACATGCCCTACAGAAGGAACTAAAGGTTACTGGTTCACTTGGTATTTTCCAATGATCAAGTGTATGACTTTGGAAAAGTCCCTTAAATTCCAGAATATTGTTTTCTTTACTTGTAGAACAAGAATCTGGGCGCTCCTAAATTCCATAACTATTAAACTGAGTCTTGTGCATATGGTTCAGTGTTTAACCTAAGGTTTCTTCCTGGAAGGTGCGAATGCAGAGCAAGCTGGGACAAACTAGAAGAAGTTAAGTAAGAAGAAGGTCTATATCGGCTTCAAAAGAGTGTTTTTGAGGACAGTGGGAGAGTAGTTTAATTGTGGAAGGTCTGTTTAGCATGTACAAGGCCCAGGATTCAAGCCTTTTTTAAAGAAACACATGTTTATTGAAAAATAAAATAATTCATATTACATCTCATTTGCTATCCCATCCCATGCGTCCTCCCATTCCTCCCTCCCTCCCACTTTCACCTCATTCCCCTTCCCTATGACTGTGGCTGAGGGGACCTCCTCCCCCTGAATATGATACTAGGGTATCAAGTCTCTTCTTGGTAGTTTGCTGTCCTTCCTCTGAGTGCCAATGGGCCTCCCCAACAAGGGGACATGGCCAAATATGGGGCACCAGAGATCGTGTGAATGTCAGTCCCCAGTCTCCACTTAACTATGGAGAATGTTCTGTCCCTTGGCTAGATCTGGGTAGGGGTTTGATGATGACTGCACGTATTGTCCTTGCTTGGTCCCTTAGATTGAGCAGAAGCCCTGGGCCCAGATCCGCCCATATTTGCTTATTCAGGTAAATGGCTGTGTTTCTGTGTTGTTTTGTAATGCTAAGGTTTGAATCCTGGTTGGACTCCTTGGAATAAACCAGGATTCAAACCTTTTTTAAAAAGAAAATTATTTAATTTTAATTTATGTACATTGGTGTAGGGGTGTCAGATCTTGGAGTTACAGACAGTTGCGAGCTGCCATGTGGGTTCTGGGAATTGAACTCGAGTCCTTTGGAAGAACAGGCGATGCTCTTAACCACTGAGCCATCTCTCCAGCCCCCAGGATTCAAACCTTAGCATTACAAAACAACACATAAACACAGCCATTTACCTGAACAAGTAAACGGGTACGCGAAAGGCAGTATGAATGAAGTCCCTTCCAGTTCCCAACCTTCAATTTTGCACAGGCCTTTATTCAGAGAAGAAGAGAGAAAGAACAGTGATCAGAAAGGGAGATCCAGACAGATGGGAGTTAAAAACTATATTTACTTCCTAAACATCCTAATATTTTCATTTAGTTCTATGTCATCAAACTCTAAATTGCATGATGTATTTGTTCCTTAAATACCGCTTGTGCTCTGAAAGTCCATAAAAAGTGACAGAGTTTGGAGCAATGGAGTCAAAGCTAAAAATCAAGGTTTGATAAATTTCACCTACAAAATGAAAACTAAAGAGAACCTGCTGATAAAGATTCTGTGAGAACAGAGAGGCTCAAAGAGACAGTGGCTGGAGTGGGTGAGCTGAGGAAATAGCAGATTGCCACTCCCAGTGTTCCCAAGAGCACTCATTTTAACAGGAAGTCCCAGAGGAGGTTGGTCTGATTTGTATGTAAGTTCTAAGCAAGGAATGAGGGTTGAGTGTCAGTAAAGGCGCCCTCGGGGCATCAATAGTGTGTAGGTGGTGAATGAGGTGGGACAATGCATACAGACAATTTTAGCAGTAAGAACATAAATGTCTGCACAGTGCTGAGCCCTACATGGGACACTCACACCACTAGTCTCCATAAGGACTCAGGGATCTTCACTGTGAAGAAGGCAGAAAGAGTCTAAAAGTGAGGTGGTCAATTACACCAACGAAACATTGTTTCCGGGAGCAACAGGCAGATGCGCTTAGGATCTCACAGTGATTGTGGCAGCGGTACAAGACAGAAATAGACTTCACCCAGACTAAATCTCAGCCTAGAGCTGGGAAAGGTGGACAGGAAATGCTATGACCATCTGATCACTGTTCGGTGAGGGAGCGTCAGTTTTCTTTGATCATGTGACTTTTGGAGGGTTAGCTATATATTAGGCCACCATGTCAGGGCCCATGCCTAACACTAACTGGGCAGCAAATGGATAGGGAGCTAATGGGGGAGAAAAATAAAAAGGAGGAGGAGCAGGAGCAGGAGCAGGGGGAGGAAGAGGGGAGGTAGGGAGGGAGACAGGGAGGAGGAGGAAGAAATCTCAGGTTGAATGGAAAGGGAAGGGAAGGCCAAGGGCGTGACCATGGTAGGGACTGGGTAACTGTCATAATATGAAGCAAATATGTGCAAAATGCATTGTGCTGTGGGGCATTGGTAGAATAGCGGGAGCAGAGCTCCCTTCCAAAATACATAGGAAGTGCTCAAAAAATGTAATCTTTTAAAAAGAAAGTTATGCCATCACTGTTTTAATTGCTGTCCTTTTAGTTGTGCTTAGCTAGCCCCTTGCTGACTTTGAGGTTGTAGCAGTTTGCTATTGCAATAGTCTTTAAAGAGGAAATAATAAGGTCTGTGAGTGGAAAGAATTAGAGACTTGGTGAGAAAGTAGATTTAAGATCAGCACTGTGGACACTTGAAGTTTCTCGCATGAACATTCTTCCCACTTTTAATAAATATTGTTACCTTCCTAAAAGATGTTTGAGAAAATCGCCTAAGGTTTTAAAGTCTTTGAAGTGGACATTTATGATTTCTGTGGAATGTAAATGTATGTTGAGCCCAGTGCTCCTGGCGGGTCTTAAAAAAAAAGATTTCTTCTAATTAAATCACAGCTTTAATTTAAACAATGCTCTTTACGGAATCAAAATACTGTGACTTGATGTTTCTTTCTCTCTTTTTATTGGTTGTGAAAACATTGCCTTTAGATTCAATGTTCTGTTTTGGACACATGTAATTCCACTGTAAGCTCTGATATCGTTTTATGTTGGCAGGAAAAATGGAAGATATTATCTGGCAGGATTTTCACAAGATAAAGGACCTCTCATTCCTCTCTCAAGTACGGTTCATTCAGCTCTTTGCTCCAAGCAGATGAGAGTTATGTCAGTGGGACCAGGAGTTACTTGGGGGGCAGTGGTGCGTGCTAAGTATGTGATCATGAAATGTCTGTGCCTTGAGTGACTGCATGTACAGTCACTTAATTCTAGCATTCTATTTTTGCTGTGTGAAGCTCATCATTCTCTTATCAAAAATAGGTACAACAATATGTAGACTCTTCTGCATGAATCATGTGTAATGAAGTAACCTTCTCCTCTTCATCTTTACAATTTTTAGATGTACTCAATACTTCTTAGAACATATATTAGATATTTAACTGATTCCTATTCTTTAAGATTATTTCATCCCATTTTTCTCTTTCGTCCTTGTTTTTGGTCCTTTTATTATCATCTGAATTTCACCTATGAGCCATTTAGGCTAAAGATGTTAAATTAACTGATTTTACACCTTAATTGATCTTGTTATTTATGTAACAAAAAAATCACACTTAGGCCACAGGCTAATTACAGTTTTCTGTGTAACTTGATGACTTTGGCTATTAAACTTTAGAATCATTGATAATTATATTGCATATTTATGAGCCAATAATACCATATGAGTTTTGTATTAGAGATCATTTGGCTTGCCCATACTGATGAGACAGCAAAGATGACATGGGCCTCTTTGACACTGGATACTTTAGTCTTTTTTTTTTTTTAGGATAAATTTTCTGATTAAAGATGTGGTTGATAAGTGTTTGCTTTCATACCACTACTACTGGATTAGTCTCTCAGCTGAAGTAAAGATACGTGATAGACAGATAAGCACTGTCTATTTCAGCCACAGTTGTAGCCCAGGGCCTGATAAAAACAGATGCTAGCTGTATCTATCTAGATAGAGGTGTATGCAGAGTCATCTGCGCGGGTCTTTAGAAATGAGTACTGAGTGAAAAGGACGTGGTTTCCTTTGACCTCAGACGCAAGGGAGGGGCTTTGAAGCTAGTCAGAGGAAGAAGGACACTGCATAGAAGCATTTGGCTCATGACTGGAACCACTGAAAGTGATCACGAGACTGAGGCTCCTTGGCAGTGAGCACTGGTTATCAGGGCTCTGCTTAGCTCACTGTCTTCCGATCACTGAGGAAACCGTCTTTAAAGAGGAAATAATAAGGACTGGAGAGATGCTGGAGAGATGCTGGAGAGATGCTCGGCCACTAAAGCCCAGGCTTGCAACTGAAAATATATGAGAAACGGAGAGATTAACGTCAGCTCTTCGTTTCTGAGATTTCAGTTCACAACCTTTTGACCTTGTCCCCCGAACCTGTAGAGAAGCAGTGCACCGCGGTGGAAGTGTGCGCTGCTCCCCTCACAGTGGCTAGGAAGAAAAGGGGAAGGGAGCAAGGACAGAGAGTAAAAGAGAGCGTTTATAAAAAGAATGCCTGCCAAATCGTTATGATCTCAGTCTGTAGATGTATTAATCCATATCTGAGATCACAGGCCTCATAATTTCCCCACCCCCAAGGTCCTCCTGCTCAACACTGGTGTACCCTAGAACCAGCTCTTCTGACAAGCGAACTTCGGAGAACACTTAAGACCCGCTCCAGAGAAGCTCAAAACGTTTTCTTGTTTCGTTCTGAACCCTTTCTCTGGCTTATGGTGTACTTAAGAGAGGATCATTTCCTTTCCAAATATTTGGGGACTTTTTCAGGAGCCTCGACTGCTGTTGATTTCTAAGTTAATTCCAGTGTAGCCAGAGATGCTCCTCTGATGGTCTGACCCCTCGGTAGCTGTAGGGATCTCCTCTCTCCATGATGGCCTGGAAGCTCCTTAGGGAGTGAGCTGCATCTTTACAGACATTAGCTCATCCCTTACCTTGCAGGGATCATTGCCCTTTGCTGCCTGTGTCTTCAGAATCTTGTTTCATACAATCTATTTCCAGCTCTTTCAGACAGAAAGGCGAATCTGTTGCTTTGCTACTTTTTTTTTTTGTAATTTTCCCTACAAGCTCACACTTACTGCTAGGTGTAATACTCCTTTTATGTACTTAGACTGAAGCTCGTACATCTGGGTTCCTTATTCAGGTCTACGTTTGCAAACAAAATAATAACGTTATCAGGATGGGTCTATGGAATGTGGATAAACTATTTGTTTCCATGTTGTCTTCCAGAAAAAGCCAGGATAAAACAGTGGAATTTGTTATGGATACAGAATTAGAAATTAGTAATAATAATAATAATAATAATAATAATAATAATAATAATAATAATAATAATAATAATAACCTATCCCTAAGTTTGATGCTGGGTGATCATAGAGATAAAGTGATAAAATATGAAATCATAGAGGCACAGACACCAGACACCTAAGGTTCAAGGTTCTGTACTCCACAGCAAAATATTGACAAGTGACTTAACCCATCTAAAATATCACTAATGAAAAAAATACCTGGTGAGTCAGAAGTAATTTCCTGGACGCCATTCACAGAGATTCTTATCAAAGAAGTTTGAGATAAGACTCCCAGATCTCTAGTTTTATGAAACTCTGTATAGGTTGTATTGTCATAAAACTGATTTGAAAAATCCATTGATGATTTGACTTCTTACACTGCTTTTCAGTTCTAGACATGTCTGTGTTTAGTTTTTAATCATGATAGCCACCACTTGATTGATAGTGGATATGTGTCACTCACTTTCTTTATAAAATGAAGTTGCATTCTTTAACCTAAGAATTTTACTCAGTAGTTCTTATTACACTATTTTTTTTTCAAAGAAAGCTGCCGTTTATTTCTTAGTTTCTTTCTTAGCCTAGTAATTTTTCTGAGGCCACATGGGGAATCCAGCTGTACAACCATGAACTTAGGTTTTATTTGAAGTATAGAACCAAAGTGGTGCCTTTTAAACTTTAGCCTGATAGCTGTCAACAATACTCTGTATATCCCCAGGATTTTATGATATTGGTTGACTTAAGTCAAGTTTGTGAAAGGTACTACTAAGAAGTGATTCTCCACGTTCTATCCAAGAGAACCAAGAAGAGACCTTCTCAGGCAGTCTTAAGATCCCAGTACTGCCCGGGCATGGTGGCACATGCCTTTAATCCCAGCACTCCGGAGGCAGAGGCAGGCGGATCGCTGTGAGTTCGAGGCCAGCCTGGTTTACAAAGCAAGTCCAGGACAGCCAAGGCTACACAGAGAGACCCTGTCTCAAAAAACAAAAAACAAAACAAAACAAAATCCCAGTACTTCACAAAGCACTTACACATCTCTCTTGGTGAGGCTTCCTGTGCTGGGGTCATGGTGAGGCTTTGCCTACAATCTAGTGACACAAGTGAATGTATGAATCAGTGCTGTGTCCTGTCATCCCTAAAAGTATGTTGGTCGTTGTTCTTTGGGAATTTTTGTGTGCTTTCTCCTGACATAGTGTCTTTTCTTCTGTACACCCCCACTGACCACCCTTTCATTTTTTTCTGTTCATGTCTTTTCATTGTCCTGTCACTTGAGGCACTGTTTCCCTCCATGTACAGCTTTCTCCTTTCTAGCCTGAAAGCACTTGTTAGGAGCAGGTGGAGCTGTGAAGAGCATGCATGAGTGTTGTAGACATCAGACAGCTTTCTGTCCTGTGAGTCAGCTACATTAAACCATGTAAAATGTAGGTCAGGGGGCTCTACTCAGATCCTAAAGAAGGGTAACAATTAACAAAATAAAAAGTTATTATAAAAGTTAACAAAGTTTAAATCTGTCCTAACTGGATTTTTCAAAAAAGATGAAATACTTACGCTTGAGTGTTGTGAGGGGAAATGTCTCAGACTGTAGCTACTTATTTAAATTCTATCCATCCTTCCCTTTACTACCCAACTGCCTTTGTCTCTCTTCCCCATCTATTTAATTGGTGCTTTCTTCAAACTTGAGCTGATCTGAATGGTGGTACAAAGTGAAATTAGCCGATTCCCTTGGAAGATTGAGGGGTAGCAATATGTTAGAAAGCTTGTTAATTCCTCTTTTCTCTCTCTTTCCTTGCTCTGCTCTCAGGCCTCGCCTGGAACCCCAGGAGAAGGAGAATTAACAAAGCCCAGAAGCTGAGCAATACAGACTTTTGAGGGAATTGGCTAATTTCTTTTTCCTGCACCATTTGTAGCAGCTGTGGGGAAGGGGAGTGGGGACTGGTCTTGGGGGAAAAATAGGATGCAATGCTTAACACCATTAAAAAAATAAAGTTGTGCCCAGTTTGCTTATCAAACTAAAATATAAATAAATGGTGTTCACCATATGCTTGCAGTACTGCTTACACACTGTGACAAATGTTTTTCTTCCTCAGTTTTGACTTTGTAAACTAGTTAGGCCTTCCCAGATTGTTATTACTATTTCATTCTGCACATGCGCTGGAGAGATTGTTTTCACCATCCCTAATGATTATGTTTATCAGTGATTAACAGACCATCAAATCATTTCTTCCTCTTGTTACAGTCTCAACTTGAATGGTTCCTGTCCCCAACCCTACATAGCCCTTTCAGAACCCTGATGAATTCCTTTGGTTAAAAACAATAGCCATAGTTCCAGTGCAAAGGTATTTTCCATCATGCATGTTTCTGTCTATTACCTAGTGGGCACCATGGGAGGAAATCAGATGGCCACTGACAACCCTCAGGTTCCTTTCATTTCTGAATTTTCTTATCATTTCTGCAACATGTACACATTTAATTTATAAGCCATTCCTTCTCTAGGTTAAACATTAACAGTTTTAAACTGTACTTTGGGTGTGCCCTGTGTCCACTCTCACTGTCTTTACATTCTGAGCTGTGACCATTTAACTCTTCTTAGTTCTTTTCAGAGACTGTTTGAGTGATAGGCTTCATCTTTTGACCTTTCGTTAGTACATTTCCTGAATTCTCACTTGTGGAGAAATTTCATAAAAGTTCTTCTCAGAGCAGGGTGTGATGGCGTAATGTAGTATGTGCCTGAAATCCAAGCACAGCAGGGTCAGGAGTTTATGGTTATCTTTGTCATTTTAGGCAACTTGAGTCCCCACCTGAACAAAATTAAACAAAACAAAGCAAAAAAGGATGAATAAAGACAAAAGCATTGCTCATAATCTTGGATCATTTTTTTTAAGTCTAAGTATGCCTCTTCAATTAGTTTCAGTATTAAGGGAACAAACTTGAGATAGTTTGCAAACATTAACGTTCTTTTTTTTTAAAGGCAGCATTTAAAGTGCCTCTCAGATTACCCACAGGCATTCCTGACAAGCAGAGGCAGATGCTTCATTTCAATATTAATCTACACACCTTTCTGTGCATCATGAGATGCTGCTGGGGCTACTGTGTTGTGAATGCATTAAAAAGGAAACATCGTGGAGAGTGCTTCCTGAAGACCATGGAAAACTCTAGTTTTGACATCGGAGCGCCTGACAAGTGCATGCATTCTCATTATCTCAACATCTATCTTGGCTTGTAAATTTTCTGCAGGTTTATGATGCAGTGTGATACCCTTCACTACCTGCTCCCGTGCTTCGACATAAAGCTGTCACTTACATTAAAATGAGCCCGCGGAGGTTGTCTTATAGACCCAACTCATTTAAAGAGAGCACCGCTGCAGACACTGACACTCTTTGGCCGTTGCTTTCCTCTGCTGGAGCAGGAATATCATGCTCCAGAGTCAGAAAGATGTGGCACGGACGTACTTCTATGCACAGAATCAGCACTCTTTCCTACAGGGTTAGAGCCTTTAAATTTCAAGCTATTCATTCTAACATGACTGGCATAAAAGTGCTGTTTTTGCACTTTCTCAAATGAGGCCATAAGACTTCAACCATCTACTATGCTATCCTTAGTAAATGGACAATAGGAAGAATAATAAACCATGGTTCGTTTTAGATGTTGACCCACATCCAAATACCTGAATGACCTTCTCTCAAAGCTGTTTTAAATAAATGGTGTATAAAATAGACACCAAGAGAGTCATAAATGGCCAAGGTGATATCTGAGGCCTTGTGGGAGGCACTCATTTCAGACACGCCATGCTCTGTCACCTCTAATGATCCCTGGCACTTCATCTAGCTGCGATTTGGGTTTTTAATGACCAAGTGCCTTAACCAGCCTATATGGCATTCTTATTATGATCATATATTTTGAGAGTGTAGTGTGGAAAAAATTGATATAAGGTAGTATGCTGCAAGTAGGGGAACCCCTGACAGAATGAGGGTGGGGGGGTGCATTTGTGTCCTCAGGGAGTGGTGATAAACTTGTTGCTTCTGGTTGTGACTGTCAGTTGATGAATTATTTTTTCTGATGTAAATATGAGCTAATACATATACATTCTAACTCATAGTCAATGTGTGTGTGTGAGGGGGGGGGGGAGAGAGGGGGTTATTCCCAGTGGTTATACAACCATATACAACCATGTGATAGCTTTGGGAGGTATTCTGGGAAGTTTTCAGAATGTCTTCACTCTTACAGCTAGCTGGTAGGGGTAGGGGTGGGGATGGGGTGGGGGTGGGAGTGGGGGTGGGGGTTGGGGAGTGAATCATCCCTTAACAGTGTTTTAGTTATTGTCCTTATTGGAAACTATTCCTAACGAGATAGTCTTGGGAGATTTTAGCTCATCTTTGTTCCACAAGCTTTAGGGGGACTTGGAGATCCTGGAACAGTCGCATGCCAATAGTGGGGCAACATCGTGACTTTTTATGTCCAGTATTGTGGGGGGCTGCTGTGATCTCTTTTGACTTAGATGACTTGAACCATAATGCAAAGAGATATTTGGTTTTCTCAGGTGCTTAATCTTGGCTTGTAAATAGCTCTGCTCCATATGGAATTGTCCTTTCTCTACATTTAAAACACCAGTGTGAGATCTGATTTATGTTAGCTCCTTCAATTACCATTGGAAACTGCATTTAATAATGCTTGGCCTTTAAAGGTAGCCTCATACCATTTTTAAGTATCTTATGCCAAATGACATAACTCTAATTATAACTAAAGAACATGCTGTTTTTTTTATTATCAAACAGAGGTATTTGTTTTTATATTGCATGGGGATGCCAGGCTAATAAAAAGCATAAATGGCATATTTTATTGAACACATTGCTTACATATCACATAGGTTTAGAATGGACTTATACGAACATTCTCAACATATCTGTTGCACTTTGTTGCAGAATCTTCTTAATTTATTTTTAATTTGCATATTTTTTTTATTTATTCCGATGATTGGGAGGCAGGTCAGGTAGTATCTGGGCATTCCTTTCTATGTGTGAGACTCACGGTCCAAATAGCATTCACCTTATTAATTTATGGAACCATTTCAGGTCCAAGTAGCTCCCCCAATACTAACTGATGTTAGTTCAGAGTCTTGCTGTTTGGCTGATTTACAGCACAACATGAGTAGACAGAGATGGCTTTAGCCACCCATAGTTCACATTCTGATTTGTGTTTTTAACCCTTGTCACCAGGAAGATGAAGTCAGGAATATGACAATAGCCTTGGGTAGATTATCTGTAATTTATACCTGAACGTGTCTTAATCTATATTATGTTACTGTTATATGAAGCTTTTCTTCACTTAACACATGTATATACTCATGCCGGACAGGGGACTCACCACAAACCAATGTAGTAATGTGAACAAATGAGTTCCCTTGGGATTATTAGCAAGAGTGTGGGTGAGAGGCTACCTGCAGGAGCAGGGAGGACTCAAAAGCAGCGGTAGCATCCAAAAGCCCATCCAGCATGGGCAATGACTCAAGAACTGCAACCCTGAGCTCTCTGCACACCCTTCAACAGCTGATCAGGTCCCAGAGCCTTGTTTAGGCAGCTCAGTTGGTCAGTACTTGTTTACTGGTTCTATAGTTGCAGAGAAGGGCTCTGTAAATCTTTTAGATGACAGCTTTCCCAGAAATGTGAAGTTTGTTTAGTTCCGAAGGCTCGTGAGCTGTTCCCCTCATCTCCCTTACTTTTCTGGAAAGAATATTTCAATTCTGGAGAAATTGCTATGCATCGATTACTTTAGCAGAACACTATATTCTGTCGTTTGTACTGACATGGTTTACTGGCTGACCACTGGAACACCAAGATCAAAGAACAGACTTCTGGCAAAGGCCTCTACAAGAATGCATTGTGCCATGGTGAAGAGAAGAGGGAAAGGAAGTGTTTGGAAAGCTAAACTCACATTCCCAAACTGTCATAATCAGCTTTAATCCATTTATGAGGGTTGAGTACTTTTGGCCTTGTTGCTACCATTGGGCCCCACTGCCCAACACTTTTCACTGTGAGTTAAGTTTCCCAACAACACGTTTTGGGGAAAGATTCATGGAAAATTCAGAAGAAGGGGACATTTAAAGAGAAGTTGGTTTTTAAATCTTGAATAGGAGTCCTTCCTTCCTCCCTCCCTCCCCCCTCCTCCCCTCCCTCCCTCCATTTCTCCCTCCCTCCCTCCCTCCCTCCATCTTTCTTATTGCTGAACAGCAAGCACTATGTTATCTAGTGAAACAACTCTTGACTAATAACAATATTTTGTCTTGTCCCATTGTCATGGAAGAGCAGGAGATGGTT
This sequence comes from Acomys russatus, assembly GCF_903995435.1. NCBI lineage: Eukaryota > Metazoa > Chordata > Mammalia > Rodentia > Muridae > Acomys > Acomys russatus. Next base: position 27,631,337 of record NC_067151.1, on the reverse strand, counting down.
TGTCAAAAGTCACTAGGGAGAGCCTTAAAAGGGATAAGAAAGACTTGGAGATGTACTTTAAATGCTCATCTGCAGGTATGGCAGGAGAGCAGGGCAAATGATGCCTCCTAGCATTGTTCCAAAGACAGAGCAGTCCTTCTTGAGAAACATGGAATGGGGCTGTGGCAGCAGGTTGGTTTAAACACGAGTCGTTGCTCTCCTTTGCTATTGGCTACTGTGCTTACTATACAACTTAGATATAACAAAGTCACCTTTGCTTTTATTTGGCCACACCTACCATTGTTTTAGGTATAAGAAAGAAAACTATTCAGAATATATATATATATATATATATATATATATATATATATATATATATATGTGTGTGTGTGTGTGTGTGTGTGTGTGTGTGTGTGTGTGTGTGTGTGTGTGTGTGTGTGTGTGTTATTTTATCTTAAGAAAATAGTGCCAGGTTCTCGGGGTCTCACAGAACCTAGCTTTTTTTTTCCAGTGCAGACTCTAGGAGCACTGAAAACGTCCTGTTAGGAACTAGTCAAAGGTTAAAAAAAAAAAAAAAGGCTCATCTGAGCATGTGGCAGAAAGAAGGAGCACCGGCTGATGGGCACTGGCCACACTGTAGATATTCCTTTTCTGAACTGAAGAAGATGGCCAGCTGTGGTTCCCAAATATCAGACCTTGTGAGCACCGTTGAGATAACGTATTTAAAATGCAGTTTCTCGATGCCCCTGTGTTTGTATGCAACCTCACACTTCTTTCTGATGTGGTAGATTTAAAGTGGGGACCGGGGATTTGCTTCTGAAGTACCACCCCAGCCATCCACCGTGGGACACTAGCCCAGATCATCTCTGTCCCACGGTCTTCAGTCATAACTTACTAGAAAGTCATAGATGTGAGAAAGTGTCTGGGAAAATAAGTAGTTTTCATAAAATCCCGATCCTTAATTTTTGGTATTTCCTAGAATGATTAATAGTCACAATCTAAAAATTATCAGAGTTTAACATCTGTTTTCTTCCCTGTTCTCAGAATAAGAGGAAAACATGAAGATATTGCACATCCAGTTATACTCTAAGGAAGAATTAACATTATTAACAGTGTGTTCTCTCTTGTAAATATTCCACTCTTAAGAACAGGAGACCACAGAAGAGTGGGGACCTTCCGAATCTATAGGATCACCATGGGCCCACTGTCATCACTTCAGGATGGATGGTTGTCCAAAAAGACAATCCCTGTGACCTCCATTAGGATGTAGCTGGGATTGTGAGGAGGATAGATAGGTATGTAGGGGGAAAGAAGAAAGAGAGGGCATGGGAGAAGGAAGGGCTGAGGGAAACAGGAAGGGAAGGGTAAGATACTTTATTCCCTTCTATTCTCCTTTTATTGTCGCTGGATGTAATGGGAACACAACACCTTGAGATTAAGAGGGACAAACATCCCAGGCTGCATCTCTGCCCAGAAATTACTGTGCAAACAACAGATCTTACAATTGCTTCAGTGCACATCTCCACCGGGCTCATGGACAGCGAACTCTGCAAGTAAGCTGCTGTGTGTCTTTCTGTGATAAATGCGTAGGACGACTGAAGAGGGAATTGTATAGCAGATGCAAGAGCAGCAGAGAAATACAAAGCCATGATGCTGGCTGAGGGGATGAGGAGCTAGCTGACCAGGGAAAGATGGACATTGTAGTCACTTGAGACTTAGTACATATGAGTCCCAGGGGAGTCGCTGAGTGAAACTACATAAATGAAAACGAAGGAATTGAAAATATCCTGGAGGAAGTGACCCTGGCTAAGAAACTTCACATTAGAATCTCCTGGACACAATGAATAAAATGCTGCAAGCTTACCCATACTTAGAGGGGATAATGACCATCTCTCAAGAGGATAAGATCTTGTTTACACTCTTAGCCCTGTGTCAGTGATCAGGTACAACTCAGCCCCTGACCCCTGACCCCTGACCCCTGTGGTTTTAGTTGGCTTGGAACTCTCCATGCAGACCTCACACAGAGATCCTCTTGCCTCAGCTTCCTGAGCGTTGGGATTAAAGGCCTGCATACACCCAAGATGCTCTACTCTTCGGCCATTCTCATCTATCTGCATGGCCAGACAAGCTAGCAAGGCCACCAAGATCACTCTGTCAGCCATCGACAAGTGGGTCCTATACAACCTTTGCTGCTTCTGCCCAGCAGATCCCATCTGGTAGAATTCTATGTGCCACAACCTGTTTCTGAACACCTGCTACATCAAAGTGCCTCGAGAGAGAAGGATGAACCTGACATGGCATGCCTGCCAGGTGCAGGGAGGGTGGAGTGTGAGGAGGGGGAGGGTGGTTACAGTTGCATTGACCCTCAGTATGCAAAGCACCCACTCATCAGGGAAGCAGGGCTTCAAGAAGTAGAGGCTGCCTGGGGTCCACATCCACCCTGCCTTTTCTGCCAAGCCTCACAGGAATGCTGCACTGCTTGCTGGGGGTGGGCCTCTGACTCTGAACACACACCTGCAGCTGCCATGAAAGTTTGAGGAGGCCACAGGAGATGGCAGCTGGGACAAAAGCACCAGAAGCCATTGCCTAAGAGGGTGGCCAAGGTCCTGTAGCCTCCCAGCACATTGCTGCCGGCCAGGGAGGAGTAGGGTGACCTGGAACCCTTCAAAGACAGCTTTAACTGGGAGGCTGTCTTCATGGCTGAGACTTTGGCTGAGGAGCTGAGCTCGCTGGAGGGTCTGGAGCTAAGGTCCTTGCTAAGCCCGACCTCACACAGAGATATGGACCTTTCTAGCCACAACTACCACATAGACCACCCTACTATCTGGGGACCTCTAGCAGAGCAGAACTTCAGTGAGACCTCCTTGACCATATCCTTCCTTCAGCATCCCTGAGATGAAAGTGGTAGTGGCTGCCTGACCCTAGAGTCTCTCATTGAGGCAGACAGGGGATGCCACAGTTGCTGCTGACCTGCAGGACTGAGGCAGGGTGGGTGGGTACCTTCTTCTAAGAGGTCAGATCTCACCCTCTTCCCCCATTTTTTGGATAGTGCTCAAGTCAGGGCCCAGAACTGAACCCTAAGACAGGCCCAAAGACATCTCAACACCCAGACAGGGACGACATTGCTGCCAGCTGGGATTGTCCTTATATCTAACCCTCATACACACAGTGTTTCCTTGGCCCATGTTTCCACAAGACCAAGAACTGCCGAAATCACCACCGCTTGCCTGCCCCACTGCACTATGAGAGCTGAAGCCTAGGCTGGTCCTGCCAGGCCAAGGAGTAACTGAATAAGGCTCTCATCAAAATGCTGCCCCATCTCACCCACTCCTGCCGCTTCCAAGGGTCTCTCTCTAGAGAAACTTCCTGGGTACAAATGCTAATTAGGGGTCAGCAAATTAACTCCTGGAGGCCCTTCTGAGCAGAGCCCCATCCTCCTCTCTGTTCCTGCCTCCTCCCCGCTGCCTTGGCTGCCTTGGCTAGGGGAGATGGTGGCAGGAGACAGGAAGGGGACAGAGAGAGGAAGCAGAAATAAGATAGGGTAGGCAAGGTGGGACAAATTGGTCTGTAAGGACTCTGGTGGCCGTTTCCTGGTCCCATCAATGGCAGAGAGGAGGCTGCAAACCTTTAATCCCGACTTGAGGTGGAGAGCAACAGGAAGTGAAGGTTTGGAGAGGCTGGAGCGGGGATAGCCAAGCTAGGTGAGGTGGGAGAGACCAATACAGGGAGTATAGTTATAGCTACCACTAAGCTGGGAAGGATACCTAGCTTGCCGGAAACACTGAGCTCTGGAAGCGGGCAGCCCTATAGTGCTATCTGCAGTAGGGGGACCAGGTCTTGCTCTGCCCTGACCCCTGAGCCTGGGACCCTTACCTACCTACCCCCACATGGGGCAATTTAACCTTTTTCATGTAAAGTTCTTTACAATACATTGTTTTCAGAACATATATTTTTAAATCTGAGAAAGAAGTTGTACATAGGGACGTTCCAGTGAATATAACCATGTTACCTGAATTTGTGTGTGTGTGTGTGTGTGTGTGTGTGTGTGTGTGTGTGTGTGCATGTGTGTACACATGCAAATATGTAAAATCAGAGATGCCAGTGCATGTATTGAGTATGCACATTCACTGTGATTTTTCATATAGTATTTTTATGATTTCCATTTTATAATTGAAAATCTGCAAAGGATTCATAATGCTTCTTCCAAAATCTCATACGTCTGCTAGGAGTGCAGAAAAGATTCGGAACAGGCAGGTCTAACTTCTGAATCCCTATTTTAAAGCTCTGAGGGAGAGCTCGTTTGTTCACATATTCATGCATTCGTTCATCAGGAACATACTGTAACGGGAGAAATTGATGTGTTTTTAAATACGCAGAAATGTGTAGCAAATTGTACCGCAGGTAAGGGTTAAAATAAGAACATGGAGAAATGAGTGGCCAAGTGTGAACTAGGGGCATGGGAAAAATTTGAAAGAGATGAGTCTTGAAGTGTGTGTGGGCAGTTACCTGGGAAACAGGACACTGGTGTCAAGGGCAAGAGCATTTGAGATAGAGGGAGGGTGGATAACAAAGGCACATGGGCGTGAAATGAACTCATGCATTTGGACTGTGTTCACCGGGATGAAGAAAAGAGTTGGAAGGACAGGGAGGCAGAAGTAAAACGGGGTACAGACTTGAATGTGTCAACAAAATTTGAGTGAATATCTGTCAGCTTCCCACACTTCTGTCTGGGATGTTCTCCAGAGAACCACAGAGAGCTCATTTTCCTCCTTAATAAAGCAAGTCCATTCCTATTCACATCTCCATTGGAAAAATCACTCCCCATTAACCAGCACCATCCTTCATGTCCTTTAAAGGGAAAAGTGTGTCCTGATCCAGGGCTACACATTTCCACAGTGCAGGGCAGTGTGGGTCCTGCAAGGAAAGGGGAAGAAAGAGATTCGCTCTTAGAAGCACAACATGAAGAAATTTGAATTTTCTTCTTATTGTAAGGGTACATTATGATGTCTTAAATTTATTAGTTTGAGTAAAAGATCTTAATATGTGGGGTCCTCTACTACTGGCTACCATTTTAAATGTTCCACAGGACATTCTGCATTCATGTAAAGGAGTTGAGGCATCTGTTAGCATTCTCATAGCTCATGAGATATCGCAGCAGACCTCACTCCTTCTGAATCTAAGTGAATTCCTTATTATTATTATCATTATTATTATCGTTATTATTATTATTATTATTATTATTATTATTATTATTATTATACATACAGTGCTCTGCCTGCATGTACACCTGCGTGACAGAAGAGGGCATCAGATCACATTATAGATGATTGTGAGCCACCATGTGGTTGCTGGGAATTGAACTTAAGACCTTTGGAAGAGCAGCCAGTGCTCTTAACTTCTGAGCCATCTCTCCAGCCCCCAAGTGAATTCTTAACTTGTTCCTTTTATGTGTAGCCTTTCTCTCGCAGAATGCCACATTCATTTTTATCCTTTTACAGTCTTCTTTCTCCCCTTTGCTCTCGTGAATGTCTACTGACCTTCACTTCTAAGTTTAAAACCCCTTCCTCTTCTAGGTCCTGGCGTTGAACATGGGCCTATTTCTTCAATAGCCTGTTCTTGTCTATCATAGTTTGTACACTCTAAAAAATAAATATCTGCATATGTGTTCAGTAGGAGGTGAATAATGAAAGTCTACCTATCTTGCTACTTTTGCATTCTCACCGAAAACGAACAGCTTTCTGATGATATAACAGGCTTCTCTGGGATGTTTTTGATGACTTAGAAATTAAAAAGTGAATGGAGGATGTAATATCTGTATTTCTTCACACAAAGAAGGAGTTAGTTCATGTTCTTCCAATAAGCCAACAGGGATTTGAATTTAAAGAAATGCATTAAGAGCAGGGAACAGTGGCTCATGCCTGTTATCACAGCACTCAGGGAGGCAGAGGCAGGTGAATCGCTGTGAATTTGAGGCCAGCCTAGTTTACAAAAAGAGCCCAGGGCAGCCAAGGCTACACAGAGAGACCCTGTCTTGAAAAACATACCTAATTTAAAAAGCGGTGTGTCTTGCCAGGTGTGTAGCTAGTCCTTGGAGTCCAGAATGGTTAAGATCAAAAATTCAACTGACAGCACATGCTGGAGAGGATGTAGAGAAAGGGGAATATGCCTCCATTGCTGGTGGGAGGGTAAACTTGTACAACCACTTTGGAAATCAATCTGGCACTTTCTCAGAAAATTGGAAATAGTGCTACTGCAAGATCCAGCCATAACACTCCTGGGAATATGCCCAAAAGATACTACACCGCACAACAAGGAAATTTGCTAAACTATGTTCATAGCAGCTTTATTCATAATAGCCAGAATCTGCAAACAACCTAGGATGTCTCTCAACTGAAGAATGAATAAAGAAACTAGTATATTTACACTATGGAATACTACTCAGCTATTGAAAACAAGGAAATCTTGAAATTTGCAGGCAAATGGATGGAACTAGAAATGATCATCTCAAGCGAGGTACCCCAGACCCAGAAGATATGCATAGTATATACTCACTTATAAGTGGATATTAACCCAACATAGATGTCCTCTGAGAGACTCCACCCAGTAGGGGATTGGGACAGATGCTGGGACTCACTGCTGGACTCTGGGGTGGAGCCCTGACAATTGTATAGAAGAATGGGGTGGTGAAAGAGCGCAGAGGGCTCAGAAGCCCCACAAAGAGACCATTAAGGCTGGTGGGTCTGGATACAGGGTGGCCTGCACACACTACTGTACCAACAAAGGACAATGCATGACGTAAACTTAGATGTCCTATTCAGATGTAGCAAATGGACAGCTCATTCTTCATGGTTGTGGGAAAAGGTGGGACTGTCTTGGCATGAACACTGGTGTCCCTGATTTGATCACTTCCCCTTGGTGGGAAGGCCCGGTGGCACACTGAAGAAGGGGAAGCAGGCTATCCAGATGAGACTTGATAGGCTGTGGTCATATGGTGGGAGAGGAGGTCCCCTTCTGTCAGGGGTCTAGGGAAGGGGAATAGGGCAGAAGAGGGTTGGGGGTGGGAATGGGAAGATACAAGTGAGGGGATAACAGTTGGGATACAATCTGAATAAATTATAATAAAAAATTAAAATGCATTAAATGTGGGTGATGACTTAGCTTGATAACTTGTGTATGCTCCCCATGACCCACATTGTGAAAGGAAAGCACTGATTCAAACTGTCCTCTGATCCCAATGGGTGTGCAATAGTTATGCTTACATAAACACACACACACACACACACACAGATAGAGAGAGAGAGAGAGCAAATAACATGCAATAAAAAATTTAAGACATTCAATGCTAAGTAGCTGCCTCTGTATATAATTCAGTGCTACTTTTTTGGGGATAATATTTGACATTGAAGATTACATTAAAATTGATGTTGGTGTTTGCACAGGTATTTTTCCACATTAATCAAACACACGACAAGGGAAAATACCACTGCAGCTTATGAAATTAAGTATCTGAGGTGTGATACAATCAAGCAAGAGCAACTCTGTTTGGGTTGGGATTAGAAGACGTGAGTTCCTCAACCTGCTTCCAGCTTCTTCTGTGTTTCTGAAATAGTAAAACACTCATTTAAAAAACATTCAGACTTGTAGGGTTGTGGTTGCACACGCCTTTATTCCTTATACTCAGGAGGCAGGGGCAGGCTGTTCTTTGTAAGTTTGAGGCCAGCCTGGTCTACAGAGCAAGTTCCAGAATAGCCAAGGCTTAACAAAACCAAGAAAACCAACAAACAACCCCCCCCAAACAAAACAAAACAAAAACAAAAACAAAAGCCTTCTAACTTCCAATGGTATAAGAATTTCTGTAATATCTGATGAGTAAGGCTTGATAGTCTCTGTTTTAATTGCAAGAATGATGTCAACATCCTACTACAGTGATTGGAAAAACTGGAAGAAGTAACAATAACGATATTTATAACTGGTGTATCCTAGAGAAGCCATGCGAATAGTTGCTGTTGCTCTCTTACACTGCGGGATAATAGCCAAGAAGAAAGACAGATTAAAGAAAAGGTCAAGGTCCATCAAGCAGTTACTACTAATGATAAGACTTGGTATTATTATTTATATTACTACAAAATCCAAAGCCATCTCAAAGAATGCATTTCCTCAAGTGTACATTTGTATCTCCCTGACTACGTATACTCATTTTTTTTTTGCTTTGTATTTTAGAATATCCCTGAAAAAATCATATTCTTCTTTTCTAGCCCATCTTTCAGAAACTTGAACATAGTTATTATATGTATTGTAATACTTTCATGCATGGATGAAATTAATTCCTTACAAAAGAGGACCCATGGGTATCCCTAGTACTTTTTGTCATATCTTCATATGGATATGGGGTAACATGACCGCCATCTCTGTAGAAGACACTTACCCGACAGTTCAATCTACAGAACATTGATCTTGGTCTTCCTTGACTTCAGAATTGTTTTTCTGAAACACCACCCAGTCTGTGGTGCCTTATAGAGTATAGCAATGCTCTGGGGACCTAGCCTGCAACTCACTAGGCAGGGTGTTTATCTATCATGCACAAAACCCTAGGTTCCATCTACAATGCTTAAACCAATGGTGGCATAGGCCCATAAATCCTTGGGATGTAGAGGCAAGAGGTCAGGAGTTCAGGGTCATCCTTAACTACAAAACCAAGTTTGAGACCAGCATGACACCCTGTCTCAAAAACAACAACAAGAAGACCAAAAGTCTCCTGTAGTTGGAACTATCATCTTCCTAAGCCCAAGTGTAGAAATTCTCATCACTTGCTGTTTAGAATATGACCTCCTTTGGTGAAAGTGGTGTTCGGGTAACAGGTAACCCAGTTAAAGAAGTTCAGAACGGTTGAAGGGAATCCAGCCTAGTGCTATCCTAATGAGAAGGGCAAGCATGCGCAGAAAATACTGAAAGAATGCAACCTACAAACTTAAGACAGAGGCCGGAACAGATGCGGCTCTCCAGGCTCAAGACAAGACTTAAAACATCCAGTCTTCAGAATTGAGCGACAAGAGATTCTCTGTGGCTTGAACCCCCCAGGTTCAGGTGGCACTTGTGGCAGCCTGACAAACCAGTACTGCACTCACATGTGCCTCGGCACTTTCTTACCACACAGTTAGCACAGGCACTGGGCCGGATCACTTCTGATTTGATCTCAAGATTGACAAGACATTGTCTGAGAAGTAAAGAGAAGAAAGGGTGGTTCTCTTTTCCTCTTTCCTCTCTCAGCTAACTCAGTGTGTGCTGCATTGAGTTGCCACTATTGGCTCAGAATGACTTTCTGCTTTTTAGATGCGTAAGCGATGCTTTGAGACCCTCATAGAAGGGAATTTTTCTCTACTATGTCAGCAGCTAATTCATCAAAGACACAGAGTTTGAAGGGGAAAAATGGGCTTCCTATTTTTCTTCATCGTCTCCCTGATGATGCAGAAATGGAAATATGTCTTCTGCTGTTCATCCTGTCTCAGATCACTAAACTGGAGATGCTGTAAGTAGCAGTGTGTTTGGAAACAGCAAGCACAGAGCATGCGCAGAGAAGGAACAGTGCCTTAGAAGTGTCTGCCAGTGAGAAGAGTCTCTGCTCTAACAGGACACTGATAAACATTAGGTGTAGTGCTCATGGGGTAAGAGTTCTTGCCCCCCAAGCATGAGGACCTGAGTTCAGATCTGCAGTATCCATGTAAAAGCCATGTGTCCACGATGACAGATTTATAGGTCTTCTTCATTGCTAGCCTAGCCAAAACGTGAGCTCAGGTTTGGGCAAAAACGCCCATCACAAATAATTAAATGGAGGATGATGAAAGTGGACAGCATCTTCTGATCTCTGTAAGTCCACAAGGACACACACATATACACACATGTACACACACATACATATGCATACTCACACAAAGACATACACACGTGCACATACATACACACATGTGCATACACATGTACACACATATACACACATACATATGCACACACATACTAAATATGTGTATACACACATACGCACATACACACACATACACACATGCTAAGTATAAAAATAAGGTGAAGTACTTTTAATGAACACCTGTTCAACAACATCTGCAGGAGAGCTGCCCGCTCAGGATCATTTTCAGAAGTAAGTGATTACCGCGATATGGAGTCCTTAGCGGGCTGCGTAGCTGGAGTTGTTTCCATAAAAGAGATATGATGGTCCTTGAGCCCAAGCTCTCCACGGTCCTCACACAGTCACACGTGCGTGTGCTACTCTAGGACAGACTAGGAAAACATTTCAGCAATAAGTTCTCCTTTTCGAAACTCTCTGTGAAATGCTCTTGAAATCGGATGGGATAGCTCATTTGGACCACACTGTGCTTGGTCTTCCCATGGGCACACACGTGGAATGCAGGCCCTGTTTTTGCGCTCGCGCTCGCGCGCGCGTGTGCGCGCACGCGCGCGCGCACACACACACACACACACACACACACACACACATACTTGCACAGCATAAGGCATCCTGCTGGCTTTCGAGTCAACCATTCCCAGAATGTGATCCTTCTCTCCCCACAGGAAAGTAAAGATTGACTAGACTGAATTTGGAGTTACCTGTAATCTTCTAGCATTCATCTTTCGCTTATTCAGAAAGCAGTTTGATTTTATATATTTAATTGTATTGCTAAGATAATAATCTTCTTACTCTCTATAACTCCAAATTGTACTTTCGACAGAACTTGCAGATATTAAAAACTTTTCTCTGTTACTAGTGATAATGGAATCTTTCTCCAACTAAATATGTCTATAAACTACCACAATACACACTAAAAATATGCTGAGGCTCAGCCTGTGGCTCAGTGCCCAGGAAGGCCAGCGGCTCTCCCAAAGCTTGTTAAGGGCCAAGCTCAGTGCTCATTACAGAGAGGGAACGGACGAGGCAGGCACGATGGTTTGGGGTGAAGTAAAGGTTTTTTTATGGCTTGTTTGTTTTTGTTCTTAGCTTCTGTTTCTTTCATTTATGAGTCTGCCTTCCTTGGGAGGCTGCTGGAATCAGATATCTTTCACCCCTTGCACAGATGCAGCCCTTGCTAACCCGCACTGAAAGAGTTACCAGGTCTGCTTGCTTCTGCTAGGTTTTAAGATGAGGCCTTGCAGATGTTTAATTCATGTACCAGCCTTCTGAGGTCAAGATTATTACCCCTATTTAGAAGATCTGGAAACCAAGGCAGAAAGGCCGAGTAATTTATCCCCGGGCGCAGAAGGGATCTGTGTCTGAGCTAGGATTACAGTTCTGAGAGCCTCAGACCTTGGACCTGTGCTCAGACCACTGCACGTATTTCAAGCCGTTTGGCCTCCTTAAACTAAGCTCTTCTCCCCTCCTGCCCTTGGAGTCCTCCGGTGAGCAGTTGAACTGCGGTCAGCGCATGCGCAGGAGGTCTGAAGGCACAGCTTGGAAAGTGAACCAGGCACTGGCTGTTGCTGCTGGCTTCTTCGCTTCTTAAGGCAGTTTCTCCTCCAGAATAGGTTCACAGACAAGGATGCTTCAAACGCTTTTTCTTTTCAGCCTGGGATATCCAGGCAACTCTGTCAGCCTTCGCTAGCCATCATCTTGTGCTCCAGAACTCTATTTGGGAGTGGAAAACCTCACAAAGGAAGGTGCATGTTTTCAGGAGGTGCTATCCCAGAAGTTTGTACACAGGCTTCCTTCCTTTGAAGGGCTTTCCTCAGAGGGGCCTCAAAATCTACCACCTACCTATACATTGCTTTCTCCCTGAGGTCTTTTGAGGCATGCATTTTATTTAAAAGCTGCAATAAAAATCCATGTGTGCATCTGCTACCACTGCTACTGTTAGTAAAAAAAAATTGTCTTGAGCTTGGTGAAAACAGAAAGAACTTTAGAGGACATATTTTTAGCACACCAGGTTTGGAGGCAGAATGGAAGGGTTGATCTGTGTGTTTTTGCCAGTGTTTTGATCTTAAGCCAATCACTTAACCTCTCTGAAGGTACAAAGACAAACCAAAGGGCCCTTGCTCATTAGAGGGTTCAGCGTGGTGGGAAAGATAGATCACTGGCTATGACACAATGTGATTCGGGCTGTATTAGTGTTATGATCAAAGAGCTTAGGGAGCACAGAGGTAGCAGCATTTAAGCCTGACCTTGATTTTTCACTGCATACCAAACAGAATGTATTTTAATTGGAATGACCCTGGCAGACCCAAGGTGGAAAACTACAGCCTCTGTGAGAAAGAATAAGTCCTGGATGACTGGACCACTGAGTGAGCAGACAACTGAGGAAAGTTATGGGATAGGAGGCTAGGAAGTAAGGGGCAAATCTGGGACCAGTGGGCGAGTCTAGCCTATTCCCTAGGGTTCCAAAGGAAGCTGTGCAGGAACGCAGCCATTCCCTCATACCGAATGCATTTAAAGTGATAATTCAGGCACTTTACTAATATCTAGTTCGAGGCATGGTTGAGTGCTGGAACTGTTTGAAAGACAGATGAATAAACAGACAATTGCTGAACAGTAGTGAGCACCAAGCAGGACCAGTGTCCAGGAATACAGAGGAAGACACAGATCACACCAGATGGCCTTGTCATGGGCAGGAAAGGAAGAAACATGCTTCACACATGGTCACCGGGAAGCAACGTGAGAAGTCCTTGTCGGAGACGTCCATTTAAGTGAATCCAGTTTTCCTGGCTTTGACACAGAAAGAAATTTTAGGGTGAACGAGGAAGAAGCAGATTTGTAATTCATTAAAATGTAAAGAAAGACTTCTGGGAAAAGGGTAATGCCCCCCTGAGAGCATGTGTGGGAATTCAGAGAATCAGGGTACAGTCCAAGAGATTTGTAGCATTAGCTTTATAAGGACCAGAAGACAGATACCCAGGGAAGGAATAAGACATATCTCAGAGTGGCCATGGGCTTCTTGAGGGACGGTCACTATTAAAATTAGCATTGGCTTGTAGGTTTCTAGGACCCTCTGGGTCCTTCTATTTCCTCATCTCCTATATCTGTCTTACCTAGAGTCTCAGTAGGATGTCCTCACATCTGTCCCAATCTCCTGGTAAGTGAAGACTTTTGTGGGACATGGCTTTTGGGCTAGTGCCCAATTATAAGTGAGTATATACCAAGTGAGTCTTTTTGCTTCTGGGTTAACTCACTCATTATGATCATCTCTAGTTCCATCCATTTGTCCACAAATTTCGGAATTTCCTTATTTTTAATAGCTGAGTGTAAATGTACCACAGTTTCTTTATCCATTCTTCTACGGAAGAACTTTTAGGCTGTTTCCAGGTTCTGGCTATTATGAATAAGGCTGCTGAACATGGTTGAACATAGGTCCTTGTTGTGTGGTAGAGCATCTTCTGGGTATATTCCAAGGAGTGGAATAGCTGGGTCTTGAGAAAGCCTTATTCCCAGTTTTCTGAGAAAGCACCAGATAGATTTCCAAAGTACAAAGTACAAGTTTGTATTCCCACCAGCAATGAAGGAGTGTTCCTTTTTCACCACATCTTTACCAGCAAGAAGAATATCATGATGGGTGGATTGGGGTTCAGGGAGATCTGCTCAAACTATTGCACTAACCAAGGACAAATGCAATAGTAAACGTTGAACCCCTACTCTGATCTACCCAATGGACAGGACATTCTCCACAGTTATGTGGAAAGCGGGGACTAACTCTGACATGAATTCTGGTGCTCTATATTTGACCACCTCTCCTTGGTGGGGAGGCCTGGTGGCACTCAAAGAAAGATTAAGCAGGCTACCAAGATGAGACTTGATAGACTATGACCATATAGTGGGGGAGGAGGTCCCCCTTCGTCATAGACCTAGGGGAGAGAAATAGGGTGAAAGCGAGAGGGAGGGAGGAATGGGAGAATACAAGAGATAGGATAACAATTGAGTATAATCTGAATAAATAATAAAATTAAAATAAAAAATAAAATTAGCATTAGCCATTCTTATCATTTAGGTGGTTCTCAAGTTACATATCAAAGGACTCCTAAGAAATTCTTCTGCTTCCTCTTATTTTTGGAGAAGTGTAATTGATTATAAGGGTGGCTCCAGGGTGATTACATAGGATTATAATCTGATATGCTAAAGCCAGGAGCCACTAGAATTGCACAAAGGGCTTGAGATATGTGTTTTACTGTAAACGGGGATTCAGGTAAGATTCCTAGACAATTATAGGTTTGCATCTAGGAAGAGAGAAAGAACTTAAGCCAAGGTTGTTGACCAGGTTGGAATTCCTGATGCTTAGCTGGTGAGAGGTTTCACCCAGAGAAGGTGTGTGTGTGTAAGTCTTTGAAACATTTTATATAGTTATATGAAATATTTACTGTTTTATTTTTTATATTTTTTATTAATTTATTCATATTACATCTCGGTTGTTAGCCCTTCCCCTGTGTCCTACCATTCCTCCCTCCCTCCCACTTCTCCCCTTCTCCTCTCCCCTATGTCTGTGATTGAATATCTTAGGATATCGAGTCTCTTCTTGGTAACTTGCTATCCTTCCTCTGAGTGCCACCAGGCCTCCCCATCCAGGGGACGTGGTCAGAAAAGGGGCACCAGAGTTCGTGTGAGAGTCAGATCTCACTCTCCACTCAGTGGTGGAGAATATCCTGTTCGTCGGCTAGGTCTTGGTAGAGGTTCGAAGTTTACTGCCTATATTCTTCTTGCCTGGTGCCTTAGTTTGAGGAGGACCCCAGGACCCAGATCTACCTGTCATAAAGTTCTTCTTGTAGGTTTCCATGACCCTGTGGATCCTACTATTTCTCCATTCTTCCATGCTACTCTCGCCTAAAGTCTCAATAGGATGTCCTCTCCTCTGACCCACTTTCTTGGTAAGTAAAGTTTTTCATGGTACTTATCCCTTGGACTAGTGTTTTGATATAAATGAGTATATACCGTTTGTCTCTTTTTGCTTCTGGGTGAACTCACTCATTATGATAATTTCTAGATCAATCCATTTGCCCAGAAATTTCAGGAATTCCTGTTTTTAATAGCTGAGTAGTATTCCATAGTGTAAATGTACCACAGTTTCTTAGTCCATTTTTCTACTGAGGGACACTTAGGCTGTTTCCATGTTCTGGCTATCATGTATAAAGCAGCTATGAACATGGTTGAGCATATGTCCCTGCTGTATGGTAGGGCATTTTCTGGGTATATTCCAAGGAGTGGGATAGCTGGGTCTTGAGGAAGTCCTATTCCCATTTTTCTGAGAAAGCACCAGATAGCTTTCCAAAGTGGTTGTACTAGTTTGCATTCCCACCAGCAATGAAGGAGTGTTCTTCTCTCTCCACATCCTCACCAACAAGTGGTGTCATTTGAGTTTTTGATCTTAGCCATTCTTATGGGTATAAGATGGAATCTCAGTGTCATTTTGATTTGCATTTCTCTGATGACTAATGAGGACGAGCATTTCTTTAAGTGTTTCTCAGCCACTTGATATTCCTCTGTTGAGAATTCTCTGTTAAGTTCCAAGCCCCATTTCGCAATTGGGTTGTTTGGTTTTGTGGTGTTTAATTTCTTGAGTTCTTTATATATTTTGGATATTAAACCTTTGTCAAATGAAGGGCTGGTGAAGATCTTTTCCCAGTCTGTAGGCTGTCACTTTGTTCTACTAACAGTGTCTCCTGCCTTACAGAAGCTTCTCAGCCTCATGAGGTCCCATTTATTAATTGTTGACATTAAGGCCTGGGCTATTGGTGTACTGTTCAGGAAGTTGTCTCCTGTGCCTATGTGTCCCAGGCTCTTCCCCACTTTTTCCTCTAACTGAATTAATGTGTCTGGTTTTAAGTTGTGGTCTTTAGTCCTCTTGGGCTTGAATTTTGTGCATGGTGACAAATAGGTGTCTAATTGCATTTTTCTACATGTAGACATCCAGTTAGACCAGCACCATTTGTTGAAGGTGCTATAATTTTTCCATTGAATAGATTTGGCTTCTTTGTCAAAAATCAAGTGAGCAAATGTGTGTGGATTCATCTCTGGGTCTTCAATTCAATTCCATTGATCCACCAGCCTATTACTTCGCCAGTACCATGCTGTTTTAATTACTGTTGCTCTGTAGTACAGCTTGAGATCAGGTATGGAGATTCCTCTGGAGGATCTTTTATTGTATAGGATTGTTTTTGCTACTCTGGGCTTCTTATTTCTCCATATGAATTTGAGAATTGATCTTTCAATATCTTCAAAATATTTTGTAGGTATTTTGATAGGGATTGTGTTGAATCTGTAAATGGCTTTTGGTAAGATGGCCATTTTTACTATGTTGATTCACCCAATCCACGAACAAAGTAAATCCCTCCATCTTCTGATGTCATCTCCAATCTCTTTCTTCAGAGGTTTAAAGTTTTTCTCGAATAAGTCCTTCACTTGCTTGGTTAGAGTTACTCCTAGATATTTTATATTGTTTTTGGCTATTGTGAAGGGAGTAGTTTTGCTAATTTCTTCCTCTGCCTGTTTGTCATTTGTATACAGGAAAGCTACTGACTTTTTTGAGTTTATTTTGTACCCTGCCAATTTGCTGAAGGCGTTTATCAGCTGTAGGAGTTCTCTGGTGGAATTTTGGGGGTCACTTATATACACTATCATATCATCTGCAAATAGGGATAATTTGACTTCTTCCTTTCCCATTTGGATCCCCTTGATCTCCTTGTGTTGTCTTATTGCTCTGGCTAGAACTTCAAGAACTATATTGAAGAGATATGGGGACAGAGAGCAGCCTTGTCTGGTCCCCGATTTTAGAGGGATTTCCTTGAGTATCTCTCCATTTAATTTAATGTTGGCTGTTGGTTTGCTGTATATAGCCTTTATTATGTTTCGATAAGTGCCTTGTATTCCCGATCTCTCCAGCACTTTAAACATAAATGGGTGTTGGATTTTGTCAAATGCTTTTTCTGTATCTAAAGAGATGATCATGTGGTTTTTCTCTTTCAGTTTGTTTATATGGTGGATTACATTGGTGGATTTCCATATGTTAAACCATCCCTGCAAGCCTGGAAAGAATCCTACCTGGTCATGGTGAATGATGTCTTTGATATGCTGTTGTATTCGCTTTGCGAGTATTTTGTTGAGTATTTTTCATCAATGTTCATGAGAGAAATTGGTCTGAAATTCTCTCTCTTTGTGGGGTTTAGGTATCAATGTGACTGTGGCCTCATAGAAGGAATTTGGTAATATTCCATCCATTTCTATCTTTCGGAATAGCTTGAATAGTATCGGTATTAGGTCCTCTTTGAGGGACTGGTAAAATTCTGAGCTGAAACCATCTGGCCCTGGGCTTTTTTTTGGTTGGGAGACTATCAATGGTTGCTTCTATTTCTATAGGCAAAATAGGGCTATTTAATTTGTTTATCTGGTCTTGGTTCAATTTTGGCAAAGGAATCGGTCAAGAAATTTGTCCATTTCCCTTAGATTTTCGAATTTTGTGGCATAAATGCCTTTAAAGTAGGTTCTTATGATTTTTTGTGTTTCTTCGGTGTCTTGTTATGTCTCCCTTTTCATTTCTGATTTTGTTAATTTGGATAATGTTTCTCTGTCTTTTAGTTAGATTGGTTAACGGTTTGTCTATCTTGTTAATTTTCTCAAAGAACCAGCTCTTGGTTTTGTTGATTCTTTGGATTGTTCTCTTTGTTTCTAATTTATTGATTTCAGCCCTGAGTTTGATTATTTCTAGGCATCTACTCTTCTTGGGTGTTTCTACTTCTTTTTTTTTCTAGAGCTTCCAGATGTGTTGTTAAGTTGTTTATGTGAGATGATTCCATTTTCTTTTTTAAAGGCACTTAGTGATATGAATTTTCCTCTTAGCACTGCTTTCAATGTGTCCCACAAATTTGGGTATGTTGTTCCATCATTTTCATTGAATTTCAGGAAGTCTTTTATTTCTTCCCTTATTTCTTCCATGACCCATGTGTCATTAAGTAGAAAGTTGTTTAGTTTCCATATGTTAGCATGCTTTTTGTTATTTCTGTTGCTGTTGAAGTTCTGCCTTAGACCATGGTGATCTGATAAGATACAAGGTATTATTTCAATCTTCTTGTATCTGTTGAGGTTTGCTTCGTGACCAACTATGTGATCAATTTTAGAGAATGTTCCATGGGATGCTGAGAAAAAGGTATAATCCTTTGTGTTTGGGTGAAAGTTCTGTAGATAGCTGTGAGATCCATTTAATTCATGACATTGGTTAATGAAGTTATTTCCTGGCTTAGTTTTTGATTCAAAGACCTATCCTTGAGTGAAAGTGGGGTGTTGAAGTCTCCCACTATTAACGTGTGGGTATCGATGAGTGGGGCAAGCTTTGTTAATAACTCTTTTATAAATGTGGGAGCCCTTGTATTCGGAGCATAGATATATACTGTTTTAAATATTCTCTTTATTAATGCTTTTTAGTCTTTTAAATTGTATTTATTTTCTCCATTTTTAAAAAATGAAACTTCACAGTTTTTCTCACTTGGAGCTAATAATTACTTTGAGGAAGGTGTTAATGGTACCTTCAAGTTAGTGTCAAGATGTTCGTAAGTGGAAACCACTGATATTAGTGATAGGTGAATACAATTGTTGACCAATAAAGCAAGTGAAACAGGTGAGAGGATATGGTGTTCGCTTGTCATAGCAAATTAAAAACCGTCTCACACACACACACACACACACACACACACACACACACACGGTGAAATGTCAATTTCAGATGATGGTAACAATAAAAAACTTCCCAATAACATTTATATGCAGCAAATGTCCATGCTTATGAATTTTCTAAGCATCTTTCTGTCTCCTCTAATGCCTATACTTAGGTCCATATTGCAAAAGCACTTTCTTGCTGTCTGTGTGTGTATGCCTATGTATGTGGGGGATAGGGCTGTACTTATGAGTGCAAGTGCATGAAAAGATAAATACTTTTTCAATCTTTTTTTCCTTTTTAAAAAATATATTTTATTAATTTATTCATATTACATCTCAACTGTTATCCCATCTCTTGTATCCTCCCATTCCTCCCTCCCTCCCATTTTCCCCTTTCTCTTCTCCCCTATGACTGTGACTGGGGGGACCTCCTCCCCCTGTATATGCTTGGAGGGTATCAAGTCTCTTCTTCATAACCTGCTATCCTTCCTCTCAGTGCCATCAGGCCTCCCTATTCAGGAGACGTGGTCAAATATGGGGCACCAGAGTCCCTGTGAAAGTCAATTCCAACTCTCCACTCAACTGTGGAGAACGTCCTGTCCATTGGCTAGATCTGGGTAGGGGTTCGAAGTTTACTGCACGTATTATCCTTGGCTGCTGCCATAGTTTGAGCAGGACTCCTGGGCCCAGATCTGCCCATCATAATGTCCTACTTGTAGGTTTCTAGGACTCTCTTGATCCTTCTATTTCCCCATTCTCCCTTGCTTCTCTCATCTAAAGTCCCAACAGGATGTCTTCCTCTCTGTCCCACTTTCCTGGTAAGTGAAGACTTTCATGGGACATGCCCCTTGAACTAGTATCCAGATATAAGTGAGTATATACCATTTGTCTCTTCCTGCTTCTGGGTTAACTCATAATGAGTGAATTAATACTTTTGCAATTTTATAATTTATTTACAATAAAACAAGCAAAACAAAGGCTTAGTTACTATTTCAATTTTAATAGTTCTTATGAAGAGCATAATTGTTTATGATTTTCTCTATACTGAAAATTTAAAAACAGGAAATACAGTTGTTAAAATAATCTCTATATGTAAAAAGGAGAAAATAGAATGGAACTCTGATTCTCCATTGTTCTGAGGTCTGAAGAGACAGCTTCCTCCTGGTAGGACATTCAGAACCTGTGGAGATTCAGTGCAGACATCTGTGGAGCCAAAGAATGTGGCAGAGATTCTGTGTGGAGGCTTTTACTGTCATCTTCCCAGCAGGATGAAGTTGACTTAAATATGTTTGCTACTATGGGCAAAGGCAGACAGACATAGAACACTATCTGGCTCTTTGATTTTTTTTTTTAGAAATCAAATATGAATTAGGAATTAGGAAGTAAAAGTTTAAAAAATACTCTAAAGTCCTCAGGCATCGAGAATGTCTTAAAAATGTTTTCATTGTAAAGACAAGAGAACTGAAAGACAGCCCAGTGGCTAAGAATGCTTACTGCCTTCTGCATGGGGTTGGTTCCAAGCAAGTCATCTCCAGGGCATCTGACGCCCTTTTCTGGCCTCTACAGGCAACAGGCATACATGTGGTGCATATACGTGCACACAGGCTGAACATCCATATACATAAAAGTAAGTTTAAAAAAAACTGAAATGCCTGGAAAATGTTAAGAAAGTCTAGTTATTTATAGACTCTCTGTGTGTTTAAATTATAGAGAAAAAAACCAGTTGGGGATGACCATAAAGCACACGATAACCCAGATAATTGAGCACTGAGGAGGAAATAAATTGTGGCAAAACACATCAGCCAGACACCAGATAAATCCGTATTTCTTAGTTTTAATGTGCTTGTCATTGCAGAGGATACACAGACAGGAGTTGTCGCCTCCCCTGCCCTGAAGGGAGCCTAACATCTTGCAGAGATAAGGTGTATGATATAGAACCCACAACACTGTGAGGAATCAATTTTACGACATGATCTCATCATTGAGTTACAGGTGTGGAGAGACAGGAGCTTCAAAGGAACATCCTGGACATGGTGGTAATTAAGGACAGGTGTTAATGAAATATAGCATTTTGGATCAAATCAGTAGGAAACGGAAACTATTTGCCTATCAGACCAGAAGAAACTACCACAGTTGAATTATAAGGCAACAAAATACATTCAAGGGAATGATTATGCAGCACTGTAGAAGCAGAGCATGCATATAAAACCAGGGAATTATTTAGTATGGTCCTAGACTCTACCTATAAGCCTTTATTGAGAACAGTATGTTTCTAGCCCCTTGTTACAGAAGAGTCACGTGGGGAGGAGACACTTCTGCCTTCACAAAACACAGAGTCGTGTATACTGGATGAGATTGTAATATGGAATTATTTGTGTTAGTTTAGACTGTAAGATGCATGCTCGTATCATAGATTCATTTTTTGCCATAAAGGCATATGTTTTAGATGCTAATTTTGTTTTTTTAAATTATAATATAATCACAACATTTTTATTGCCTTTTCTCATTCTAAACCCTCCCATATACCCCTCTCCATTCTCCTTCAATCAACGGCCTCTTTTATTAATTGTTATAACATGAATACATATGCATACGCATTCCCCAGGCCTGCTCAGCCCATATAATGTTGCAATCATATATATGTTCAGGGCTGACCGTTTGGTATCAGACAATCAATGGCTGTGCTCATCTCTCCAGCTCCCAGCTTCCCTCCGTTGCTTATATATAGTTCCTGGTGCAGGACTGAGGCCTTGTGGGATTTTCCTCATCTACTTTGACAAGTCTATGGGTTCAGCTCACTCTTTGGCAGTCATATTGATGAGAGGCTATGGATGTAGCTTCTGACATTAACAGGAAATGATCTCATAGTGAATGTCTGGATCCTCTGGTTCTTAGAGTCTTTCTATTCCCTCTTCTGAATGTTCCCTGAGCCTCAGGTAAGGAAATGCTTTTTAGGTGCACCCATTGGGACTGAGCTCCACAACTCCACAATTTTGCTCATTGTGGTTTTCTGTTATATTCACCTTCTGTTACAAAAAGAAGTTTGTTGATGAAAGGTGGAGATTTTGTTTATCTGTGGGTATAAAAACCAAAGTTTGCACATGGTTCATAGGGATGTAGCTTAGTATGTAGAGCATAGTGTTATCTCAGCTTTGCAAAGAAAAGCTGAGGAACTATAAACTCTGAGAGATGAGTAGAGCTAGCCCAGGTGCCTAAAGCACAGGAAGTCCCCTGAAGGGATTGGAAGGTGGTATTGTGTGGCTATTCTGATAATACAAATATAGAGGATCCACACTTATTTCTGTTTTGAGTAGTAGACTTTTTCTGCCAACTTCACGCCACAAGTGGGGATTTTGTTTGTCTTCTCTCTGATTATAGTAGATGGCGCCAATGCCTAGCTGACCCTTGAGAGGGGACTTTCTAAGCTCCAAGGCTTCCTTGTTTTGTTCAGCTTTATTAAAGGGCAATAACTTGTGTTTTTAAAAAAACTGTCTGTTTTCTCATACTTAAGCATTAAAATGTATTAGGTTGATAAAACTTACAGAAATATTCATCTGTTTACTTTTATTTTAAAATTATGTTTGATTTTCAATAAACATATCACTACCAGTTATTATTCTTGGTTGCCCACATAACCTGAAGACACTTTTGGTTATAGCACACAAAAGCAATCAAGCTATAACTGAGCTGAAAAAAATTCATCTCTGTTAGCCAGATTTCATAGTTTCAGAAAGTTCCGTTGCCAGTTGCTGAAGGCTCAAACACACTGATAGTACATTTAGGTGAACCCTATATGTTATGATGCTGGACCTGCCAGGCAAGATGTGCCAACTGGTGAAATGGTAGTCAAAAGTTATGGGGGTAACCAACTGCTTTTGGTTTCGATTTTGAGGGCTGTACACACAGAAAGAATCATGTCTGGTCTGTCAACTTAGTTAAAGCTAATAGCTTTGGAAGTTATAGGCCCTAGAGGGGAGTATGCTAATGTTGTCTTGCTAAATAGACTTGATATGAAACTGTCTTCTTTGTAGTTGTGTTTATCTATATCAGTTGGTGCTGCCCTCAACCTTGGCCAGAGAAACTTCTCTCTGTAGGGGTCAGTAGTTAATGTAGAGACTTACAACTGGTGAAAGTACTGATAATAAATGACTATTGAGTGCTTAGCTATAAGTGGGTTATCTATGTGAACCCCCTCCTAAGGCTCAAAGATCATAATTGAAGAGGGGACATTAATGTAATATCAGGAGGACTGAAAGGAGTGTTGTAACATGGCGTGGTTGCCACATTTGTGCCCTCCTTGCAGCCATAGTTATCTGCACAAGATGATGCCAAGATCAGTCAACATTTCCACAGGCAGCACTAATTGAGCTCAGTGGGTTGTAACAATAATAGTGTGGATATGAAGGAGTAATGGCTATGTGTTGAGTGTGGGAAGCAGGGGGGAGATTATGCTATAAATATGACTCAGATACATTATTTGCATGTTCGGCATTGTGGAAGAGTGTAGAAGAAAAAAAAGAAAAGAAGCATGCCATTGGAAATAAATACCAATATTCAATAAAACTATAATCTAGACTTTAAGCTATCCTGCATGTCTCAAACCACCTTATTTCTAGTCCTCGTGCTTACTAAGAGTTTATTACAAAGGCTTACTATATGAAGTCTCAACTTGAGAACACAATTTGGCTGTAACATTTCGGGCATGTGAGCGGACTTGATTAGTATGGTGAGTTGACTCCGGAATTCAGACACACATCTATGTATTTGATGCGAGATAAATGGTCTGCCTATCGTATTCATAGTGAGCCAGAAAGTGCTTGGTGGAAAAGTCTGATTGGTCCCTGGAGGCACGGATGGTAAAAGTGGCTCAGGATTACCCAAGCACTTCATTCCTAAGGAGATCGCAGATCTAGTTGGCCGTCTAGAAGACCAAGAGATTAAAGAATTCATAAACGCATCAGAGGTGAGAAACTCAACACACGCCCTGAGCTACTACTCTGAGTTTAGTCAAGCTGCAAACCAACATGTATCATGCTGAAGTTTAGAACAGCTTCTGCTCTCCCGACGGCAACGGAAGGACCCTAGGAGCCAAGCTCTCCACAGAGCCCAGCGGCTCCTGCAGTAGGCAAAGGCTGGTGAAATGGCCAGGCTCATGCGCAATGCTCAAAGACTTGATTGGCCAGCAATGCCAGGCTAAACTTTTCTGAAGCATGACTTGAGAAGTCCTACTGTCCTTGGTCTCCAAACTACTGACAACTTAACTGCTAAACAATGTGGACAGTGGATTAAAAATACCACTTGAATAAATGTATTACTTTAGATGTAGTGCCTTTGAGAGTCAGAGGATGATACGCTCTGGCCTCGGAAGCCCGAAAATGAAGTTCTCAGAATTCACCATCCACTGCTGCTGATCTTAGGTAAGTGTCTTAGATTTACCTGGCTAAAACCTCTGGTCTATTAATTGGTCTTAAGAAAAATAGTCACATTGGCTTAGTTAGAGAATTCCAAGACACACCCACTACACTAATCAACCTACCTAGGTAGATAATAATGGTTGTCTCATCTTACTCCACTGAAAACTGGAGTTGTCAATGGAGTGCGGAACTTACTGCCACCAAACGTTAGCCTGAAATCCACAAGAGTAAGACTAACACGAATAACGTGACACATCTTAAGAACCTTAAGTTTCTACTGACTACACACCCCACTAGAACCGTTTGGAACTTCACTGAAAGGTATAAAGTTGCAATTAAATGAGAGAAGTTGTCCCTTTAAAATGGAGCACAGGAACCCCTGTGAGCCCGGAGTTAGACTAGTTTTATGAATACCAATTGCAAAGTGGCTCTCCGGTGGGGCTTAGGGGGAATGGCTCTTTCATAATTTTAAACAGTCTATGAATTCCCCCTTCAAAGCAGGCTCTTCAAGGGGAACTGAGTATAACCTCTGCCCAATCCACCCAGTATTTCATTTCCCTTTTGTTTGCAAGGTATTAATTATTCAGTGTGCTTCATAGTGATAATTGTGCTGCATCTTATTTATTAATGACTCACTATTAAGCTTAAACTTAATATCTCCAGAGGTTCTCAGGTCTCTGTTTTTGCAGGTCACTGCTCTTTTCCCTCTCTGCAGGACTAACAGCCGAGGTTTCCAGCTTTGGAGTTTCAGGTGGATGGGTCTTGATGGTGTGATTACCCCTGACACACTTCATTACCACTACTGGAGTCACCCATGCAGTCAAAGAGAGAAAGTGAGCCTTCCATATAGTCAACTAATAGGCAATAAATTATTACACCTGGGGAAAGCAATCATACGTAAGTGCTATAAATGATCAGAGCCCAGGAGAAAGATATATGTTTTTTATTTTGCCTCAAGTATGTGTCTCTTGGTTCTTAAAAAAAAAAAAAAAGACGGATCTTATTTTCAAAGAAAAGAAAATCATTTTTTTGAACCAGTTCTTTGGTTCAGTGAAGATATGGCAAGAGACACAAAATAAACAAGGTAAAACTTGAGTGTATGCCTCACAGGACTGTTTCCTCTAGACCCCGTTCTCTTGTTTGGGCTTCTCTCAAATCCAGAATTAAACCTGTATGCTTTCATTCAAGATTTCAGAGACGCAGAGTACAAATTTGCATTATGAAAGGATAAAAAAATAAAAATTTAAAAAATCATCAGTTTGTCCCAGAGGAGAAAAAAAATACACATCCTAACAAGCAAACATTGTTAACATGAGCTGTAGAGAGAGAGATTTAATTAACATCAGCAAACCCTCATAAATTTGGTCTACCATGCTCATATGGTACCTTGGAGACTACAGTGCCGACGGTGCCCGTGTGTCCCCCAGTCACGATTTGCTCCCAGATTCATTCTATCACATTCCACTGAGCAGAATAACTTTTCTTTCCCTGAACCCCAAGGGGCTCCTCCGGCTTCTTTCCTGTGTTTTACCACTCCCGTGGCTCTGCTAGTTCTGTCTACTCCCAGTATCTTGAGAATAGCCTCTTCTGGGTTTCATAAGTAACAGATTATTAATGAACCTACAGAAAGAACTTCCCTGTTGACCAAGTGTTCAGCTGAGATTTGAAAGCTCTCATCAGCCCTGAAATTAGGAGAGCCAAAATCTCACCACCCCCCCCCCGGATAATTATGCTCTCTAACCTCTTCAGCTTATCCAGGCTATTCACCCCAGTTCTGAATTAAACCACTATCTTCATGATTCGAATCGGAGTGTGTGTGTGTGTGTGTGTGTGTGTGTAGGAGGTGTTCAATAAAGGTGCTTGGTTAGGAATGGAAATACATATATGCTTTGAATTCTTGTTCCAGCGATGGAATCCATGAGTTGTTGTGTCTAGATAGAAACTTGCAAGACAAAACTATGCATCCTTTCCCCCATGTTTCTCAGTGTTAGTATTTCATGTTACTATGGCATATCTGTCACAACCAAGAAACCAACACTTATACAGTATCAACTCAACACCACACTTAACCTAGAATTCACTAGTTATTGCCTAGTGCCTTATTTTCCTGCCCCAGGATCTCATTACACATTACATTTGTTCTCACACTTTTGATATTCCTATGTGAATGCTCTCTGACTTTGGTTTGCCACAATAGTTTTGAGGAATATGGGCCAGGTGTTTGATGTTCTGCCTTTCATGATGGAGGCTGCTTCATGATTAGACTTGCTTATTTATGTGAGGGGGAAGGAGAATACAGAGATGATGTGCCCTTCTCCTTCCGTCCTGTCAGATGCTCATGCTGTCTACATGGCTAACACCAAGGCTGCTCACCTGGTCACCTGACTGAGGTAGTGCCAGCTGGCTTCCCCGCTCTGAGTTTATGGAACCTTCTTTCTCACCCTTGCACACTCCATTCCTTGCTAGGAAATGGCTAAGCCAATAAACAACCTATTTCTAGGGGTAAGGAGTTATTCTCCAATCCTCAATGGGGAACATTCATATAAGATATTCAAATTAATTTATGAAAGACTTGCCTCTTCTTCCATTTATTTATTGATTTAATCATTTACTTCTGCCTGGTTCATAATCTGTTTTATTGACTCCTATGCCACATCTGAATGTAGTGATAGCTCAATTAAATTCATTAATCTTAAGTGGACTAATATAGCCACAAGTTCAGAAGGAGCCCAAATGTTCTCTGATAACTTCAACTTAATGGAACAAATTAATACCTCTGTTGCTTTTGCTTTTCAAATGTATAATAATAAAAAAGCAAGATCTACTGCACAGAACTGTTGCATAAGCGTGTTTAATACCATCACAGCTCAGGGAAAGGAGTACTCTGTGCAATATAGTTATTCTCGTTTTCTATAGCTGGACAGTGTTCATTTTATTTATTTTATTTTGTTTTGTTTTATTTTTGGCAGTGTTTATTTTAGAAGGTCAAGTAAGAAATGGGAATTTTCAGTAATTGATGCAGCAACATATATAACTTGTACATATATATAATTACTATTTACACATATACATTCATAAATATTCATATGCAAGTCTTAGATATATGAAACATATAATTTATACATATATAATATATTTTAATTATGTAAGATCAAGCCTCAGGCTGATGAATAATTACCACATGTAGAGTAATCGCATTTTGCTAATATGAAAACAATTTAATGTATATGAGCATCTGCTCATTTCTCTATTTAATTTCTTCACCTGTGAGGATTTGGCCCACAGTTTTTGGTTTTATAGTTTACATTTGAGAAGGGATAGAATTATAAATAGCCCTACTTTGGTAATATGCAAGTCATTTTTACTCTTTACACTATAATCATAAGTGGCAAGAGGTAAGGAACAAGATTATAGAGATCATGTTTTTAAATTCAACCACCATAAATATTTTTGGTACAAATTCTGATTATGGTTTTGTCTTGAATGAGTAAGGAACTGTCAGAGGATATCAGGGAACTTTCTGATACTAAAATTGATTGATTGAGCATTTCATCAGGTACTTAGTATCGATAATGAGTCAACGAAATAGATGACTCTGGACTCATATCAATGATTAGGCAGCAAGAAATTGATTTTAAAAACATATATATGCAATATTAGCTGGTAATAAGTACGTGGAGGAATGACAGATATCGAGATGGAGGAAGTATGTGTGTGTGAGATATGAAAGGAGTCTGTTGAGAGTTTTATACAATATATTTTGTACATATTCCTGGCCAACTTTGAAATTTTTTTCTCCACTGAGTCCACTTTGTGTTTCCCAGTTAGACTTGGGAATGAGGACAAGCTACCATTAGAGGACGTAGAATCCCTCTCTCACGCTAGCTATAAGGCACAGATAGCGCCTCAGCTTGTGGTGGGATTGCTACGCACAACTTTCCTCCCTCTACACTGCAATCTTGTCTGGTTGAGTTTGTTCAGGTCTTGGACATGTTGTCACAACCACTGTGAGTTCCTGTTCAGATTCCTATTTGTGTTTGGAAGGAAAAAAAACTACTTCTTTGATATTATCTACTATTCCTGGCTCTTACAGTCTTTCCACATCCTCTTTCTTGGTGATGGGAGTCTTGTCTTTAGTGGGAACAGTGTGACATGTGTGTTCTATCAGGGCTCAGCGTCTTACCATTTCTTGTTCTCTGTACATGGATTAGTTGAAACCAGACTCTTTGTATTGATTTCCACCTGATTCAAGGAGAAGCTTCCTTCTCTGATCAGGGTTGAGAGATATTCTGAACTGTGCTTATAACAATAAGTCATTAATTAGGAGTCATTTTAATACTATATCAATATACAAAATGATAGTATGGGGTTCTTTTTTAGGGCCTCTGAGCTACCTGCTAGAGGTTCTTGGCCCCTTTAATGGTGTCAGGTCTAGGTTGCATCTCATGGGGCGGGCCTTAGGTATAATAAAGAAAATGGTTGGTTACTTTCATAACTCATGGCACTATTACACCAGTGGGCACATTTTGTCAGACCAGTCATCGTTTTGGTTTGCAGGTTCACAGGTGAAGATAAATTATTTCTAATTAAAGATACCTGCACAACATGCCATTTATTTAGCTTACACTTATAGTTGATTGTCTCTCATGATGAATAAAAAAAAATCATTCCTTCCTATGGCCTTGAAGTCTTTTTTCCCCTCCTTGACTGGTATTCTAGAACACACCAACCTCAGTTTAGAAAGAATATAAAGATGAGCATGTAGGTGCTCATATTACACTGAAAGAGGTCAAGGTGCTCTAAATAAGACTGATGCCAAGAAAGGATCAGAGCCACAATAAGAAGATGAAAGTTGCCCAGTTTCTTCCAGTGCCTCTTTATATGACCACGTCCCCTTGATGGGGAGGTCTGGCGCCACTCAGAGGAAGCATAGCAGGCTACCAAGAAGAGACTTGATACCTTATGAGCAAAAACAGGGGGAGGAGGTCCCCCTCAGCCACAGACATAGGGGAGGGGAGTAAAGGGAAAGTGGGAGGGAGGGAGGAATGGGAAGATACAAGGGATGGGATAACAATTAAGATGTAATATGAAAAAATGAATAAAATATTACAAAAAGAAAGTTACCTGGCATCTGAGGCACCTTTCATGCCCAAATAAAACAACTCAAGATGGTCCTACACACCTCAAGGAGGAGCTTGTAGCATCACTTCTGACATTTCTGGTTATCCCCACAATGGTGATTACTGTGTGGGTACCTGTCTGCATCTTTCACTTGAAACTCTCTTCTAGGTCACTGACCATCACTCCTGTCTCCTCACCCCCTGCTTTTTAGTGCACACTCTTCTCTCTTTCCCAAAATACCCATTAGTATAAAGCTATTGTGTTAAATAAGGAAAATTTAAGAGACAGCTAATGTTCGTTGCAGTGTAGAGACTACATTTGAATACTGAATGTGGTTCTGGAACTCCTCATGTAGGCCAGGCATTCCTGGACATGGAAATAACACAAAATTACTCACTTATAATGCATTTAATTCTAGTTCAAGGAACTCAATATATTGTGGAAGTTTTCCAGCACGGAACCTAAAATTCATCTTCTACCATATTTCGCATGTTTTAGGGCTCACGTTCCAAACGATCTGGTGTAACCCAGAGTTGACAATTCTTAAGAATTCAATTTCTCCTTTTAATTTTATTGCTACCATCCGGGGACTATATCTAAGTAGAAGGAATAAGTTCAGCAAATTCTTTTTCCATAAGCCAGTCAATATGTTGGGAATGGAGGTAAGGGAGAGAAAAAAGGGGAGAGTGAGAGGCAAATGAGAATACATCCTTCTTTTTTTCCCCCTAAATGCTAACGTAGTTCCTGGCACAAAATTGTTATTTGTTATATGCTTATGTGTGTGAGAAAGAGAGGGAATGGTTTAGAAGTTTAGGGGACATGAAACACCTGGTGGGCTGAGAAAGGATGTGCGGTGGGGTGTGGCAATCCACATAAGCAGGCAGTTAATTTTTCAAGATAATTAGTTATTTAATTGACCGCTCACCCAGGGCTAATGCATTTGAATTTGTAATTAATATCCATTCTATTTGCAGAATTTTATATTTATGTTTCCAGTTCTAATTTAACTATAAGACTTAACGTATTAAATGTATTTAACACTAACTTACTTGGGGGAGGGTTGGAGAGATGGCTCAGTTTTTAGGAACGCTGGATGCTCTTTTGGAGGCACTGGGTTAGATTTCCCAGCTCCTAGCTAGTTGTTCAGAACCATGTGTAACTCCAGCCCTAAGGTATGCAGTGTCTTCTTTTGGCCTCCATGGGCACCAGGCATGCATGTACCACAGATACATGTGCAGGCAAAACACCATAAACATAATTTTAAAAAAAGAACTTAATTGTGTCGCTATAGCGCAATCTTCATATAACCTTGGGTGTGACAATTAAAATATGTTTTTGATAATTTGAAAGGAAAATATTGTATATTAAAGATACTTTTTGATTTATCACATTACCTTGATTAAACACTTTCACATTGAGCTGTCTTTCTTTTTAAATAATGTGTATGTTTTCAGCTTTGCACTGAGGAGGTCTTGGTATCTTGTGTGTAGCTATTATAACTCATCTTATCTCTTCCTGTAACTGTTTTTGAAACCTTTATAATCTCTGAACCTCTGAAGCTAGACAGAGTATCTTATGTATCTTGGTCCCATGGTATTTGGCACTTTGCTAAATACAGAAAGCACTCAGTAACAATTTTTAATTAAGGTTTTATTAGATCTTAGATAAATTTTGCTTATACTTGCTTATCCCAGGATTTCTCTAACTATGAGGGTATCTTTGGAAATTAAAAGCTCAATAAGCACATTTTGGTGTATAGTTAAATGGTCTGAAAAACAACTTTCCTACAGGCAGGGAAAGTCCTAACTTATGAGAAATAATTCCTTAAAGGGTAAAAATCTAGAAAGTATGTCACATCATGCTTCTTACTAAAGTGCTTCTTACATTTGTTTTCTTAAAAATCTAGTGACATTTAACATATTTATTCAGAGAATGAAAGAACAATGGCATGCCTGTAGCAAAAATCTACACAATACGATAACTTCCCTTGTACTTCAGATTACATTTAAAACAAAGGGGGAAAGTATAGTCGACACAATCTTATGTCTTCACATTAGTGGTGGGGCTGGTAGCTAGGTGGATTAGAAGAAGAAAAATGACCGGAAGTCGTTGGCCATGTGGAGGATGGGAAGTCCCAGTCTCACTTGCTAAGGGTGTGTTGGGACTTCATGTTCTTAGCCATCGGTTATTCCACCAGCACTCAATGATGCTTTAACAGGAATGTGAAAAGCAGAATGGGCAAAAACAGAGTCTTCTCAGACCTGTAGACCTGGTGGTGCTTGGTGCCGGTGCTGAAGATGCATCCTGAAACAGGAAGTCTTGGGTGAGTCCATCCTCAGGTGATAAGCCAGGACGTTAATACTTGAAGGGACTAGAGAAGCACTTCTCAAGTGGGTCAAACAAGGATGACAGAGATGAGGGTGGAATCTAAGTTCCCAACACAAGCTCTTTTTCAGGGCCCTCTGAGAAGCGTATTTGATCCATGGTCTAGGAATGTTCTGTTAGGATATATTGTCATGATTTCTGGCACACCTATGCTATTTTATGAGGGAGGAAATTTACAGCTGTGGAAATGGCAGGGTAGTGGCTAATTATGTGGTTGGGTGGCAATGACAGAACTGATTTTTAGGTGTCTTAACACACTTAATCTATACTAAGCCAACATTTGCTCCTTTTATGTAGCAGTGACTTAATGGTAGTGTATCTCATCGATACACTTTATTTAGAAGATTATGTGTTTTACTTTTTGTCCTGTGAGACTTATGCAGTGGGGTAAGGGACAGTTAATACAACAAAAAGAAAACATAACAAAATAAAGTAGCAGTAGTTTAAGATTTACCCACTGAGCTATTCCCAAGTCCAGAATTTCATTTTTACAGTCCAGATTTACTCAGGAAGCGATATTGAGCATGTTGAGGTATCAGATCATGGAGCCAAGATAAGTTGGAGCTCCTGCCTGTAGAGTGTTTACATTGTACTATAAAACAAACAACTATAGTGTGTTATAGTAACCACTTAGGAGAAGTCAACTTAGCAGCGGGGTAAGTCAACTCAACAATGGGGTAAGTCAACTCAGCAATGGGGTAAGTCAACTCAGCAATGGGGTAAGTCAACTCAGCAATGGGGTAAGTCAACTCAGCAGTGGTGTAAGTCAACTCAGCAAGGGTAAGTCAACTCAGCAATGCATAAGCACTTGCTGATTCACAAAACTGTTTATACAAAATCAAATAAGCAAACAAACAAAAACTTACTGTGATGCATACTTAAATTTGGGTTAATTTATTGCTATTTATCATTCATAAGACTACTTGAAAAAAATTTTAAGGAATTGAAGGATGTATACATGACATTTTCAACATTCACTTTTTAATTGAGATGATAGTTGCCGTTTTCTTAGACCAAATTAAAGAGGTGTGTTTTAGACCTTTCTCAGCATGTCTTAGAGTATTTCATAATAGTTATTTACAGTTTCAGTTATAAATGATTAGGTTTCTCAACTTCTGGAGCTCCTTAAGCATGCAGATGACCCCTGAATTCCAACATTCACACTTAATAATGAGAAGATAATTTCACACATTTGCTTATGTTTGGCACTCCGATGTTTCCTCATTAAAATCACTAAATTATTTTAACCATATTATTTTGTATATTTTTTCAAATCTCATTAAAATATGACTTAAGGTCACATATATTACTGCAAAGATTGTTGTACAAC
This sequence comes from Acomys russatus, assembly GCF_903995435.1. Taxonomy (NCBI): domain Eukaryota; kingdom Metazoa; phylum Chordata; class Mammalia; order Rodentia; family Muridae; genus Acomys; species Acomys russatus. Next base: position 27,598,480 of record NC_067151.1, on the reverse strand, counting down.
AGTGATTCCATGTCAGGACAGCAATCAAAATTTACCGAACATGAATAATTGAACATCAATACCTCTTATTACTCTCTGCCTTAGATACAATCCAGAATGAAAAGCATAGCCTCTCATTTTCTCTTGCCTTTATTACTGTTTAGAAGAAAGCCATGATCTTGAAGGAATAAATATGTTTTCACGGAGCCTTCACTGATCACATGTTCTGTCTGATGACATTTGAAGCAGGAATCATTGTAAAAGCAACAATACAAAATTCCAATAAGGTGAGACATATTAGAACATTATTGGGTCATCACTCTTGAAGTGTAAGGAGTATAAAAAGGAATTATAAAGAGCTTTTGTTAATAGTTGCATATTTAAGTATAAATATTAAGGTAAAATTCTTAATTTAGGACCATAGTTTAATAATAGATATTTATTACTAGGATTGATATTTTTCTTTCTCCCATATTTTTTTTTAGTTTTTAAATGCCTGTGTAAGGTTACATATATTTATATATGTGTGTATTATATATGTAAAACAAATTTATCTATTATGTCTGTCTATGAAAACAAAACAAATAAATTTTAACAGTTACAAATACTAGCTATGTAAACTTGAAGAAGATGAGAATGCAAGCATTGTTATTTTTCTTTACAATATTTGTATTATTCTCTATGTAAAAACCAGCACATATTTCTTTTGTAATTCTAAGGCATACTGGAATACATACAAAACTTATGTAGATAAAGGTTTCTGACAAGGGGAGAGTGGCATGGCTCAGTGGATAATTGTGCTTGTCACATAAGACTAGAGACCTGAGTTTGATTCCTAGAACCTATGTAAAGTTAGAAGGAACCAGTTCTACAAAATTGTCATCTGGTCTCCACACATAAACTATGGTACATGTGTTCTCACATATATCGTGCACACACACTAATAGTAAATATAATTTTAAAAATAGTTTCCAATTAGTAGAGAATTTTTGTCATGTGGTATAAGTACTGAGAGACTTCTCTTACTTGATGATTAATTAAATTGTAAGCTAGTTTATTAATTGGGCTTGATGTTCATTATGGAATAATTCAGGAATCAAGTGGTGGGAAAGAAAATAATAATTTCACTCACCATGACCCCTAGTAGCCTATTAGGAAAATTTTTGCTTCCTGTACTTCAGACCTTAGGTTCTGCTGGCCTAGAAGTCTTAGTTCCAGAGGGAGATGCTCCTGCCAGAAGCCACAACAAACATCCTATTAAACTGGAAGCTCAGACTTCCCCCTGGATACTTTGATCTTCTGTTGACCTTAAGCCAATTGATAAGAAAGGAATAACAGTATTAGGTGGGATGATTGGTCCAGATTACCTTGGGGGAAATCGAATTGCTTCTCCACAATGGATGTAATAAAGAGTACATCTGGAGGCAGGACATTCTTTAGGGCGTCTCTTGGTGCTATCTTGTCTTGCGATTAAAGTCAACGGGACACTATAACAACCTAATGCAACAGAGAGACCAAAGGTCACAGAATGAAGGTTTAGGTTACTCCTCCTTGGAAAGAGCCAAGGCTTGTTGAGATTCTTGCTGAGGGCTGAAGAAATACAGAATTGGTAGTAGAGGAAGATAGTTATAAATACCAGCTAAGGCCATGTGACCAGTTGCAGACACAAGACTATATAACTGACATGCATATTTTCTGTCATATTTGTGTTTTCTGTCTTAATTGATTTCTTTCTATTCTTTCTTTTCTTCTCTTTCTTTCCTTCTCTCTTTGTTTCTTTCTTTCAAGATTTTTATTTATTCTTCTCTTATACAATATATTCAAACTACAGCTTTCCCTCCCTCCATTACTCCCAGTGTTCCCCCACCTATTCTTTCCCCAAGATACCCCCTTCTCTTCTTTTCCCCAGATATACCCCCTTTGCTCCCAGAAAATAGCAGTCCTCCTAAGGACATCAGCCAAGCATGGTTCATCAAGATACAATGATACCAGGTGCAAACCTTCATTTCAAAGCTGCATGAGGTAACTCAGTAAGAGGAAAAGGATCCTAAGAGCAGACGAAAGAGTCAGAGACACCCCCGACTCCCAAAGTCTTTCCAAAACCCCAAGCCAAAAGGTATAATAAATGTGCAGAGGACGTGGTGCAGACACATGCAACCTCCACGACTGTATATCAGTCTTTATGACAGTGAGAAGACCCACTTCTAATCTAGTTTTTGATGTGGAAAGACATAACTTTACTCTGGGCCACCTTCTGCTGGCAACCTATGCAAAGGACATGACAGAAGGAAGCTTCTGCTTGCTTTGCTGGCATTAGAGCCTATTTCTTCAGGATTTTGACATATGCTGAAGATCAGCCAAGGCATCTAGCCTTGTGGATTGAACAAGTACTGGATTTTTTAACTTTACATTGCATTGTTGGAATAGTTAAACCACATCTTATAAGCCATTCTAATCTCTCTCTCTCTCTCTCTCTCTCTCTCTCTCTCTCTCTCTCTCTCTCTCTCTCTCTCTCTCTGTGGGTTCTGCTCCTCTAGAAAGCCCTGACTAATACAAGATTATTAGGATTGCCAGGTCAGAAGTTGAAGCAGCACAGACCATCTCATAACTCTGGTCTTCAGGGATGCTCCTGGAGTTTAAAAGATGGAAACAAAGGTGCTTTACTTTTCCCTGTTGCATTTCAAATGTGAGGTTCACAGTAGAAGTGTGTCCCTCTGCTTTTAGACCAAAAAATCCTGTGTTTGTGTCACACAGCAATACTGTTTTTTATATGACTTCAAATTTTATTTATTTATCTTTTCTTTTTGGTAGGTGCTGGGGACTTATTTTTACTTTCTTTCCTCTGTGAAAGTGCCATTATTCTCTGTACCTAGAGCAAACTTTCTCCCTAAAATTGGCAGGTATATGGAGTGCAATCATTCATTCTTCCTAGCAATCACTTTTATTCACTAGTCTGTTTTCTTTTTAAGTAATAACAAATTATTCAATTTCTTTCTCAAAAGGAGTCTATATTTTTATTTCTTTGTGAGTGTGTGTACCATATGCATATGTGTGTGGAGGTCGGAGGACAACTTTCAGGAGTCCACTCTGCTTCCACACTGTGGTTCATACTCATATCCTCAGCATTGGCAGCAGGCACTGTTAGCTGCTGAGCCATTTCACTGTCCCCCAGCTTCTTTTCAGCCACTTGCTTTCTCATGTGTGCTAGTTGAACACTTCTACCCAATAGGTTAAACTTGCTGATTTCCTACTAAATTGAAGCCTTCTGTGTACTATTCAACAATCCTGCACTGCTTTTTTAATACGCTGTTTCCAAAACTGCCTCCTTCTCTGTTCTAATGTCATGTTCTTAGATAACGTTTTCATGATTTCTTACACAAGCAGGTTTCTCTTAACATGGGCCCATGAGGGCTCACAGAGACTGAACCACCAACCAAAGAGCATGCACAGGCTGGAGCTAGACCCCTATATATGTAGCAGATATGCAGGTTGGTCATCATATGGGTCCCATAACAATTGGAGTAGGGTCTGTCTTTGACTCTGTTGCCTGCCTTTAGATCCCTTCCTGCTACCTGGGCTCCCTTTGTCTGGCCTCAGGAGGGGGGATGAACTTAGTCCTGCTGTGACTTAGTCATGAAGTCCCAGGGTGGGTTGGCACCCCTTGGGGGCTTCTTCTTCTCTGAGAAGATGGAGAGGGGGGCATGTGGGTGGAACTGTGAGGAGAGGAGGGAGGGGGCTGAGATCAGGTTATAAAGTGGCTAAATAAATAAACAAATAAACAAACAAATAAATAAAAAAAATAAAAAGTTACACTTCCAAGCTTACTTTTTATTTCTGGTAGAATCTTATTGATCCATGAGCTCAACACACACCAAAGTAGAATCAGAGCTTAAGCACTATGCAGGAAACACCGTAGACCACTGAATTTGCTTGTTGCTGGGCTTTGACCTCATCACAGAAACACTGTTTCAAAGAGAAGCCATATGTTTTATGAAATCTCTGCCAGGAATTTTCATGATTGTAAAAGGTTTGATGCTTTCATCTTTCTTCAGTGACTCTGACTTTCCTCATTTCCCCACATTAGCTTAATTAACCACAGAATAGGGGTCCCCTGGGTTTCTTTGGCTTCTAGTTAAACTACTAGATGGCTTAATATCAAATATTAATTTCTCATAGTTGTCGGGTTTCTAAAGTCCAAGATCAACGTACTGATAAGCTAACTTCTTGGGAAAGAGCTATGTTCTCTTCTGCACATGGCATCTTTCCTCCTGTGCCTGGCTGTGTCATGCTGTGAAGATAGGAAACCCAGGTGGCACTTTTGGGTGAACACATTAATCTCACCAAGCTTTTCTCATTGCCTCACCCTCAACTCACTACCTTGCCACGGTCTGTTTCCTGACACCATAATATTAGGGGAAACAGTTGAAGCAGAAATGTGTGTGGATGGAGAAATAAATTGTCTTCTTCCATTCTGTGATGCTACAGCAAAATACTATTGGCTGGATAATTTTTAATTCACTGAAATATATTAGCTTTAGGTCCTGGCAGAAGGTGAGACTATCACAGGAGGGGTCCGACTATGATACCTGCTGTTTTGTAGTGATCCCACGTTTACTATTATAAGGCTAATCAATCTGTGGTGACAGAACCTTCATAGCCTAATCATGTCTTAACAGGTTCCACACCCAGGCAGGAATGCACTGGGAATTAGTCTCCAGCACATAGTTTTGTTGGATATGTTGAAACCATCCTATAAACATCAAACCCACAGTTGTCAGTCCCCCTTATTCAGACACCTTGTGTTTGCCTTTAAAAATATCAACTGTGGCCACAGTAGCGACATGTGTCCACTGACCTTAACATATAATTCTATACCGTTTTGATTCTTTCTAAACATGTTTTTAGAGCAAGGCATTAAACACAAGGATTATATTGTAGATTTTTTTTCCTTTGCTCCTTGTTCTTAAAATGTTTTCACATGGGTATCTCTTGATCTTCCATATAGAATTCCATTACAGGCATTTTCAGTTGATGACATTCCCTGGGGCACAGAGAAAACAGCGTATTTCTCTTATTCCAGGTACCAATCTTCAGTCATCTCATTGACCCATTCTAACCAAGGCTCAAAAGTTTTATCCCCTGGGACAGATCTAGAATATCTTACATTTTTGTGTCCCAAAAGGCTTAGACATCTCCTCTTATATCCATAACAGATGATGAGCCTGAGTTTTTTGAGTTCCCGAACTCTTTTAGAGAAAGATTACAAGTTATAAGCCATGTCTTCTCTTATATCTTTTTTCCTTCATTCTTTAAAATGATAATCAGTTTTACAATACAGCAGTGACTGAGTTGGTGCTGAAGTACCACTCCCTAGGCATCCATCTTTCACAAGAGCTCTTTAGACACTGCAGGGTCATTATCATCTTTGGCACATTCCATCAAGGAAGGCTGCAGGCACATGGTCCCCACTTAAACATCGAGCCATGTATCTATGTCCACAGGGCAGCCTTGAGAAGAGGCTGGAGAGCCCTCATTTCCGACACCATCTTGGCTCTCAGATGTGTCCCTAGCCTACACTGCTCTTTCTGACTTCATATTGAAAGTTTTGCATCTGTTCTCAAAGAACACCATGGAGATTGCTCCAAAAATATCTCATTGCATCTATTCATAGGGATTATAGCTATTTGTGTGCAATTAGGGTTAGATACCTATTACTGAATAAATGACAGTCCACTTGCATTTTCTTACGGTGTCAACAATTTGTTGTACTTTGAGGACATATGAAACTGGAAGTACTCAAAAGCAGGGGTCTTTGCATTTTCTCTCTCCCTACAACCCCCTGGAGATAATTCCAGTCTATTTTAAGCTAGTTTAGAACTTTAATTTAATTTTTTTTTTATCTAGGATTCTTCTCTCCTGCCCTTACTGGTCCCTTCTGGATTATATGTAGGATGGTGGACTAGAAGATCTCTAATCCTAGACAACCACAACAACAATAACAACACACCTGCTTATTCTTAGATGTAACAAACATACATGACAAAAGCAAAGAAATAAAAACTGTTCAGCTAGCTTTGAATTTCAGACAAAAATGAACATCTTATTATATTTCAAATGTGGCCTGTGGCATACTCTTGGGAGAGATATTTAGTTAATTGGATCATTGGAGGTAGAAAGACTGAACTTCAATCCAGATCACCCAAGGTCAGGAGACCCACCTTAAATCTGGGCCATCCCTTCCTATGGCAGGCCACAGAAAGGTCAAGAAAGAAAGTGGCTGTTGCTCTTTGCCTGTTTGTCCTTGCTCTCACTAGCATTAGAACATCTTTCTTCAGGATTCTGCTGCATACTGAAGACCTGAGCTGACACGTCCAGCCTCATGAACTGAACAACTACTGGATTCTTGGACTTTCCTTTGGGAGACAGCCATTGTTGAACAGGACCACAGCCTATAAGCCTTGTGAATAGATTCCATACATAGATTGATTCTTTCAGTTCTGTCCCTCTAGAGGACAACTTATACACTTGGCTAATGATTGGTAAGCTTTTACACGATCTAGATTTTGCCTTTGTAAACTTCATATTTTCCTTCATTTTTTTCGTATGTGTTTCTGGGTCCAGGTACTACAAAATTTGACTGCATTGTGAGTAGCCCATCAGACCTGTCTCTAGTTTACCCATCTTGTAGAATTAAAATATTCCTAAAGCTCTGCCACAGCATGCAGCACTGTCATTGCACCGTATAAACATGTCCCCCATTGAATGTCATCTTAACTGGGTCGCTAACTAACTAATTCACTTCAACATCAGAGCTCTTCTTTGGTCAGAAGTTGGGAGTAATAACATCATTAAGTTGCTAACTTTGTGATTTATTTTTTGCTTTTTCAAGACAGGGTTTCTCTGTGTAGCCTTGACTGTTCCAGACTCACTTTCTAGACCAGGGTACTGTAAAATCCTTCCTTAGCTCAGTGGATGACCCTGAGCCTCAGTCTTCATCTGCTTTCATAACTAATGGTGCCTCCTTCCTTTCCACCTCTTTTATTCTGGAAAGCACTCAGGGTTGCCTGTTGGGTTGGTATGGATTGTTGTTTGACACACAAGTCTTTCTGTTAGCCCAGTTGTCTTTGTTGCTATAACTGCAGCAGCATCTGGCTCTCTCCCAGATCTAGACGCTTAGGAAGTACCTAGAGAGATATTTGTGTGCTTAATTTTTTTTCCTCTGGAAGATACCTCAAGCCCTGTATGAATTAATATGTACATTCAGGATTTTAGGGGTTAATATAACTATATATGATATATATTTGCACTCTAGGAAAGCTACATACATGGTGAGCCAAGAGAAACTTTAAGATGCCCTGGACAAGGATGCCAGAGGTAGTCTCTGTCCATGTGAAAACCTTTGTCTGAAATTATTCATAAAACTATAGGTGTTTGGAATTCATTTCATGCTTATTCATTTAGATGAAGAATTAAATATTGAAATTACGTTTGAACTCTGGGAGATTTGTCAAGGCCCTTGAATGAGCTGATAATGCGTGTAGATTTAGATGACAGCTGCACTAGACGAACTTCACACTGAAACTCCTGTTTAAGTTTTCTGAGCTAAGGGTAACATACCAACTAGAAAGGCCTCTTTTTCATCAAGGACATAAATAAAATTCCTGTGTCATACTGGTTCCTGATGCTGCTTATTTGATGCTTTTGAGTTTGTGGCATAAATAGCGATAACAGATGTACACAAATGTGTGTTGTGTATGTGAGTTTGCATGTGAAGGATTCTTCTGGGGTGCATTGTAACAGACACAGGATGGGGTTCAGCCTATGGTGGGTGCTCTTCCTCTTTGGACATAGTGGGGTATTCAGATAATCACTGTGAGGCCAGTTTAAATTGTGGAGGTTTCAACCTTGATTTGAAACACAGATGCACAGAAGTGAATTCCTCGTGAGCTGCCTGCCAAGGTATTCGCACATGCTTTCTTATTGCTATATGTGGAAAAGTAGAGAACAGCAGCAGGTTGAATGCGGGGGAGAAATTGCTCTGCAGAGGCTTTTGGTGTGTGATAGTAAGTTATGATACAGAGTTGTGGCCATAGACAAATGCGGTGAAATAACCTAAAACGCTTCTGAGAACAGAAAAGGTTGCAGACAAACATAATTATTTTATTTCTCCAAGTTAGACACAGTGACCCAATAATCCATGAATGCCAAGAGTTCATATTTTTGAAAATTCAACAATATTGGAGGGTGGTTGCAAAAGGCTTTGGTGCTGTCTTAGTTAGGGTTTAATTACTAAGAAGAGACACCATGACCAAGGAAACACTTATAAAGGAAAACACTTAATTGGGGCTGGTTTATAGTGTCAGAGGTTTAGTTTATTATCATCATTGTAGGAAGCAAGGTGCTGGAGGAACTGAGAGAAGGCAGCAGGGAAAGACTGGTGCCACTCTGGGTGGAGCTTAAAAATACATGACCTCAAAGCCCGCCCCCACAGTGACATACTTCCTGCATCCAGACCACACCTACTGCAACAAGGCCACACCTCCAATAGTGCTGCTCCTTATGTACAAACAGTTTAAAAGATGTAAGTCTCCTCCTATGAGACCTCCACAGATGCCTTGTGCCTCTAATTTTACTTACTGAATACAATGGCATTTCCTAAAAATCTTTTTCGTTGGCTAAATGTATACTTTGGCAAATAATGTTTGAGTAGTTTGTTATTATTAATGTTACTGAAGGAAAAACAGAGGCAAGTGGAGATGCATTCCTCACAGCCTTAATTACACGCAGGAGAACTGAACTAACAGGAAGATCAGCCTGTGCGCACTGTGACCTATGCTTGCTTTCTTCAATGTAGCTACCACATGCTGTAGTAGTGACACAGGGTCACAGATGTTAGCAGTTACAGGTCCTCTTTTCTCTCTAAACTTTGCTTGCTTTGATGTTCTGAATTCCCCAGAATTAACCCCTCAAACAGGAGGAATGCTAAATCTTCATTTCTGGTTATCACATGTACAGGGTTGGGGTCTGTGATCCTACCAGTTGCCAAACTTGTGCTTAACTCACATACTTCGGAAAAAAATGCAAAGTCCTAAACAGCATAGAAATGTTTAGTGGTATGGTTTAGACTTGTTATATGTGCATATATGTTAGATGATTGCGGGACTGTTTTATATATATATATATATATATATATATATATATATATATATATATATATATATATAATCACATGCTTTATTTTTAACATGTGATGACAAAATATTGATTTCCATTCTGATATTTTAAGATGAGTTATCCCAGTGACAATAATAAGATCAGGGTGTATAGGCATTTAGCTCATTGGATCATTTGAATTTTGAAGAAATACTGCCTTTGCTTAAAATAATTTGGTTTTCATACTTGTAAATTTTTTTTTAATTATAGAAAACCATAATTCCCCGGGGTCTTCTGACAGCTGAAGGTCAAGAGTGTGAACCAAACTAAATAACAGGCCTAACATCTGAGTTTCCACCCCAGAGAATCCTAGTCCAGGTTTTCAGTTTATGTCTCTTCTAATTGATTCTGCAGGCTGGGTTTGGGTTGGCACGTAATACATCCAATTTCATGAGGTGTAACCTGTCCTCAGGTCATTGGATATTTTTTTAAAGACTTGTACACATGCCTCTAGGTCTAGGGATTCAAAATTGGAAAACATTTTTGTGAATATATTTAAAAAGTAAAGAACCCAGTTGCTATGCTATTTCCAAATTTTGCTTTGCCAAAAAATGGTTATTTCAAGAATAAAAGCTAACAGTACAGATAGGATCTGGAAATCTTTGATGGCATTATTGTAGTGCACTGCGATACATTTTATCCATGAAACAAGAATTCCTTTGCTTTGAAATAGAGAGCTCAGCTGGAGTGTTGTGTCACTTTCCTGTCCAGTAGTAAGAATCTGCCTTTAACCAACAAAGTCCCGCATCCTAGGAAGAGAAGGACAGGGCCACATGGAGATTTTCTTCATAATCTTTGTAATCGTTGTGTCTTCTGTGTCTTGAACCCTTTCCTTACCTTTCTCTTTCAGATCATATTTCCTTAAATACATTCTCACAACTATTAAACTTGTGTCAAGCAAAACCACTGAGTGATGAGATAAACCGGGACAAATCCAGAGAGTAGCTGACGTGGCCATAGGGATACTGTCTACCTTCGTTTCACTTTGAGCATGCGGTCATTTGTAGTTGCTAGGAAATCCTTTAGCAAGACAAACTCCACATCTGTTTTTAAGTGGCTAGCAGGGAGGAGGAAAAAAAAAAAAAAAAGAGTTCCACTCTCCCCGTTTCCATTCCATTACAAAGGGCTATTTGAAGAAAAAAAAAAAAAGTTCAAAGGCTCTTATTTGTGACAGTCCCTGAAGAAGCAGCTGTCATTTTTGTACCCTCACACAGCTGTCAGGCATCACAAACCAGGACCATTTAGCTGAGTAAAGCTCTGGTATTAACTAAATAAATTATCTGTAAATAACTCATCATTTGTCCCTGGCATCTTGGTCCTCAGTGTTGATGTCTCTCCAGTCCATGAAAATCAGACGTGACATGGGCGGAGATCATCACAAAGAAGCATGCCTCTCATTAAAACTGTGCAGGGCCCATGCTTGTGAAATGGGTGTGATTCACCAAGGGAATGCATTGGTATTGCTTTCAGATATTTTTCCTAGTTCACTTAACATTTCTAAGTGATAATAGAAGAATGGAGGCCCTGAAGGGAGAGTTTGGTAGCAAAATCCATATCCTAATAATAGAAAAACTTTCCTAAAATGACATCATCCTTATTCCTGCCTCTCAGAAAATGTATTTACTTTTTATAATTTCTTTAAATGACTGGTTAATTTTTAAAGAGCATCCACTTGAAAATTCATGCATATTATGTTTTTCTTCTAAAGCTTGCATAATAGAGTATATTTTCATTTATACATGAAGGGAATGTTTATTACAGAAACCTTACTAAGTGTGACAAATTATAAAACTGCTCAGAGTAGTATAGTTCACCAAGTGATTGTAACAGGAGTGTACATAATAGTATTAATTTTCAATTGTAAAGTGTGAATGTCATATGTATTGAATATAGAATGTGGTGACTCAATTATCCAGTCCTTAATTACATGAAATATTAGAAAATACTTAATAAAATTTCAAATAATATATAGATTAAAACAAATGATCCATTTTGCAGTAGATAAAGTTGAGATCTAGAAACATAAATAATTTGCCTGAAGTCCCTTTAAGTAGTGGTGTAAAGCCCAGCATGGTGGCACATGCCTTTAATCCCAGCATGGGAGGCATAGGCAGGTGGATCTCTGTAAGTTCATAGCCAGCCTGGTCTTCAAAGAGATTCTAGGACAGGCCAGGTTGTTATACAGAGAAATCTTGTCTCAGAAAAATCTAAAAAAAAAAAAAAAAAGAGTAGAGAGGCCTAGACTTAAGTAAGTATTCTTAACTTTCCTGTAAGGATCTTTCTAGAATGTAAGACACGCTATTGTTTATCCAATACAAATCTAGTATTGGGAAAAAAATTTTTGTAACTTTGTACTGAGAGTTCACATAACATTCCGTAGTCTTTCTGGTATATCATAATTAAAACTCCTTATAATTCTAATAAAGGTTTTGAGTTGTGCACAATGCTTTCTAAATCCCAAAGTGACTGATTATTTGAACATCATAGGCTTCTAATGTAATTGTACATTCTACTGAACACAGCATGAGCTTGATCAAGCAGGTGGTAGTGTATGTTTTTATTCTTTGGCTTCATTCCTTGTTATATAAGAGCTCTGAATCTTGGGCATATATTTCACCATTATACAATGATTACTCTACCTAAGAACTTGAATCATGTGATCAATTTTTAGAAATACTTTTGAGTGATAAGATCGTCATTCTTTTATGCTGGCAATCTATCTGACACAAACATCCCTAAAGCCTACAACTTATAATAAATTGGGACATTGTACAGGGCAGAACCCAGGATGTATGCTTATCTGGCTATTTCTCAGTAATCCAACAGGGAGAAACAGGTGTGTTTCTAAGCACACTTGTCAATATAAAAGACAAACAAGCATAATAATCAGAGGTCAGGGTTTTTATAGGTATGTCAGAGACTGAAAAGAGATGGAACTAACTCAAAAATGCTTAAAAATATATAGACCTTGAGTCAAACAATTAGGTAGCAGAGACAATATGTTCCAGCTGAAATTGTTTCAGTGGTAGGGTAGATTTTGTACTGAGACCCCAGTGGTCACTCTCAAACTAGGGGACATGCTCAAGAGGGCATGAAGTGGAGGTTGGTGTGGAAAACATTCTGTGACATTTTCTGTGGCGATGTGATCAAATGTCTGTTACCCCAGATAAGTCACCTATAGCAGATGGAAGAAATGGTTCTAGCCAAGTCTGGCTTGGCGAGCCAATGAGTTTATTGGAGTTCTTTACAGGAGCCTGGCTGACCCAAATGGCAGCTGCTGTCTTGGGAAGCCCACCCTAGTATGGATGATAACCTACACAAAATGTGTTCCTGGCACTCCCAGAAAAACATGCACACAGGTGTACTGCCTTTATGACCTTGGTGAGGTCTTCAAAATCCTGTAACTGTTAGGAAATTCCATAGCCTTCTAACTGTTAGCTTTCTGAGTCTTAGGAACATTCTTGTTCCAGGAGTGAAGGTTTCAAATTGGAGAAAAAAGCTCGAAAAATGAGAGCAGGGAACAGAAACAGAAGAGAACAGGGTATTAAGGACAGGTATTAATGTACTAAGAACAGGGTTTTGTGCTTACTATTTCAAATGTCATAGGAGCTAATCAGAGAATGGCAGACACTATAGGCCATCTGTAACTTAAAGGTGCTCTCTGTCTATGAAATGTGGATAAGGTTTTTGATACTCCTTCGGCATTCTTGCATTCTTATTACATGACAGGAGCCAAGTACTTTAAATATATAAAATATATAAAATTCGTTGACTGTCACTGAGCTAATTTCTAATGCTCTTGTGAGTGTTAATGGAGCCTCAAGTGCTCAAGTGAATATAGCAAACACTCCAAAAGTTGGCAGTTGATATTATCTCAATGATGTGACTTCAGAGTAAAATGAACAGAAGTTTCAGCAAGACCCAGTTGCATGCTGGGTTATGGTAAGGAGTCACCAATGGTGAAAGCAAATGAAAAGTGATCATTAGAAATTCGTTGGAATCCAAACCTCCTTTTAGTATCTGAAGATTAGAAAAGTAAAGCATGCTATACTTATTATGAAGGCTTACCTTTTGTAAACCAGCTATTACTGGTTCACTGTCTTAAGGGAACCGTTTGTTTCTAACCATGATTAGGCATATGCTATGTTTGGATCTGGAATGTCTTTGAAAGACCACTGGGGCATAGAATGCAGAATGACGTCACCAGGGTATGTAATCAAAGGGGATGTAGGATGCCTCTCACTCTTCTTCATTCTAGCTGTACTGTGAATGGGCCTTGTCCACCGATACACTCTCAACAGCAGAGGCTCCAAACTGAGAACCTGCTGCTCTGTCATGGATTGAAATCTCTGAACTGTGAGTCCTAGTAAACATTCCTCTTTTTAAGTTGATTCATCTCTGGTATTTGTGATATTTATGCAAAACTAACTAATGCAGTACATCTGGAGGGTGAGATTTTAATGAACATATCTTCACTGGCCACTTGGTTTTGCTTAAAATAAATGTCATATAAGAATACACATTTAATGCACTAAAATTTCAGATTCTGGTTCAGCTTAATAGATTTTGTAAGAATTATTTGTCCATAATAATTTAAAATGTTTTACTCTGCCAAATGCCTCCAAAGTCTAGCCCTCTTTTAAAGAGTTTCACAGATATGGGGACTGTAAATGTTACCTATGCATAATGGTACATGTCTATCGTCCCTGCACATGGGCCAGGATGGAGATGGGGGATTGTGAGGTTGAGTCTTAGCTAGGCTATATAGTAAGACTATTGGAAGAGAGAAAAGAAGGGAAGGATGGAGGGAAGGGGGAAGGAAGAGGAAGGAAGGGAAGCAGGGAGGGAGGGAGGGAGTAAAGGAAGGAAGGAAGGAAGAAAGGGAAGCAGGGAGGGAGGGAGGGAATAAAGGAAGGAAAGAAGGAATGAAGGAAGGAATGAGGGAAGGAACATGTTGCTCTTGAAAATGAGCGTGGTGGTGCACGCCTATAATCCCAGCACTCAGGAGGCAGAGGCAGGTGGATCGCTGTGAGTTCAAGGCCAGCTTGGTCTACAAAGCGGGTCCAGGACAGCCAAGGCTACACAGAGAAACCCTGTCTCGAAAAACCAAAAAAGGAAAGAAAGAAAGAAAGAAAGAAAAAAGAAAATGATCGGAAGTGATGCATCTTGTAGATTTAACTCAACAATGTGGCATGTAAGTGCTCAAGATACATGTTAAATCAAAAGCTGTATGGTCAATGTAAAGGCGTCAACTCGGTACTTTGGGTCATCTGACATTTTTCAGAAAAGAAACAAAAGATGGGAGTGTAATTTGAAAGTGTGTTTATGAAGCTCAAATAATGAGACCAAGAGAGCGCGGGAATGACACACAGGTGATGTTCCTATAAACTGGCTGGGCTCTGAGTGATGCTTTTCCTGGATGAGCATTTGTTGGTTAGGAAGCTGCAATCTGCACACTGTGTTGGGAACATGAGCTCCTCTAGGACCTAGTGACAGAGAGACACTCCATCCCTGCATGGAGAGCATTATGTGACATCTGGCACTGCTCATCCAGAAGACTTCACTTTTTAAAAAGCCAAGTACAGACTGTTTTTTTCTGTTTTTATTTTAATTTCTTTCTTAGCACAGAGAACCTATATTATGTTTTTGTTGTCTCATCTTTTCCCTTTCCTCCTTTATGCTATTCACTTTTGAGAATGACTCTTGTTTCTATCACTTAGTCAACATTATTAACATGTGTCTTCTGGGGTCTGACTAAAATCTTAAATGGCTATCCGGGTGGTTGCTAAGCTATTGTTTCCTCTGTAGAAGCAATGGCTGCCTTTTACAGTGACACAGAGGGGGTTTTTCTGTAAAGTTATATTTGGAGTTTGCACATAAAAAGCATTTAAAGAAAGCATTTGTCTTTATTGGAGAATAAACAGAGTAGAAATATGTTCGTATACACTTCAGCTACAATTTTCCCCCCTAGGGATCACAGGGAAAGTGGGTACAGCTTTTATTTTTCAAGAAGCTTTATAGTGGATACCATGCTCTTCTTAGTTGTAAGAGGGGCACAGCCATAGCCTTTGGGGGGCATGGTTGGATAACTCAATGTTCAGGTCACTCTTCATGGGAATTTTAGCAATGGGAGTGGTCAGCCATCAGGTTTCCAGATTTCCCAGGATGCTTCTCTCTCATCTGTAAAATGGAACTGTAGCATGCACTCCATGGGAGTCTGTGAACCCTGAATGCAGTAATGTGTGGTTAGCCAAGTGAAGCATCGATAGTGGAAAAGGACCTACGACAACAGGGAGAATGTTACCAAATTACAGGGAGCGTTTCCGGGCTGTTACCTTTATGGTATATTTCCCAGCCATATTTGGTCTTTCCCTGTGAAGAGCCAGGGATGTGCAAAAAAAAATATTAGGAGGAAGGTTTCATAAACTCATTGCTTCAGACAGTGGGAAATATGCTGCATGAAGGATAGCAGAAGAGGCTTGCAATGAGTGATGGGCTCTGATCAGGATCTTCCTCAGAAGAATGAAGTGAAAGCCTCAACTTAAACAAGGGAGCTGGAATCTCTTATATCTCTGTGGTACTGGCAAAAGGGATCTGGCAATGACTAAAAGAGACAAAAATTACTTGGTTTCTTAGCATTTTTATATATAGGTAGGGAAGGCAAGTATGTGATACCAGTAAGCATGTAATTCATAGCATAATAGAAAGAAAGAAAGTGCTTTGGAAAAAGTGTAAGCAGAAATCTTTGAGGATTGTCTATGGTAAAAGGGTAATTTATTCAGAGTGCTCAGAGATAGATTTTAATGCTTACAACTTGACTGAGTAGACTGGGTGTGGAATTATCCCTCAGGGGTAGAGAGAGACTCCGTGGGATCATTGGTTCAATCCTTAGCACTGGATACAAAACTGAGATGGCAGCAGATTTCAGAGGCTAAGGAGTTCACAATGAAAGCAAAGTATTGTTTTAAAAATAAGAGTAAAGTGGCTGTGCTGAGGTACAACCGGAGGTAACACTCACGAAAAGAGCATAAGAGTCAGTATGCATAGTATACTGAGGCACTTAAGAGACAATGCTGACAGAGAACTGAAGGGTCTTTCAGGGTACAGCAAAGCAGAGGGAAAAAAATGTTTCAAAGCAAAACACAATTTAGCTTCCGTGCTGTGAGGTCTAGTGATCCGTAAATATGATAGGGAAGATGGTTTAAAAGGTTCAGATATGAACTTGAAGAGTGAATGGTAAGAATAGTGAGTGTTTTGGTCCACTTTGCCTTCCTGTGACAGAGCATTCAAGAAACGAGTAAAGAGAAAAAAAGCGTATCTCTCACAGTTCTAAAAGCTAGGAAGGACAGAGTTTATGAGCAAGAGTCTGGCAAGAACCTTCCTGCTGAGTCAAGCCACGGAAGAGGGCAGCTGTATAAACCGCAGATATAAAATTATAACTTCAAGCCCTTCAAGATTGTCTCTAACCCATTCATGAGCATGGCACCCTCATAAACTGCTTTGGGAGGGGGGAGGGCATGTTCAAACTTTGTGGCCTGATGTTCCTGCTCTCTCTTCTCCTCACCAAATTAAAGTCCTTCTCACATCCAGAATGTATTATACATTAATTTTATTCTAAAATTCCCAAACATCCTGGTGACGACACCCAGTTTCAATGGGCAGTCTCTTCTAACTTAACAGGGATGAGCTTGAAGGCATGATTTATTCTAAGACAAAGTCTCTCTAATTGTGAGCTTGGGAACAAAGTGACTTATCCCTTCTAAAATCCAATGTAAGATAGAGACAGGGCACTCCTCTTCCCAAAGGAAGAAAGAGGCAGGAAACGAGCAACAACAGGCTCCAGACAAGCATACAACTCAATAGGAGAAACGATATTAAATCTCAACTCCACATTCCTTCTACTCAAACCATTGTTTCTGCTTTCTGGTTACATGGAGGTGTGATCTGGGTTCTCAAGGCCTTAGGCAGCCTCACTTATACGGCTTTACTGGCTATGTGTCTACAACTGTATCTGACAAAGGACTCAAAACTGCATCATCCCATGGAGGTGGAAGAACAGAAGGGTACACATGCAAAATAGATCAAAAGATGGAAATTGAATCCAGAAGACCTTTTGTAATTGGTATTTATCAACTTATGTCAATGGAGACTTTGTGGCCTAAATAACTCCTGTCAGGACCAGCCTCCAAACATCTGCCTTTTAGAGACACATTGAAATTGTAGCAAACAGTCACTCAAAACACACAAAAATGAATTTATTGAGGGGCTGAATAAATGGTCACTCCCTCCTCAGACTTAGTAGTGCATAATCTCATTTATTTCTTGTAACTAATGTAACAACTATTACATGGATTCTCCCCATTTTGCATAGGCAATGCGTTACAGAAGTTAAGTACTTCGTGTCAGCTGCCAGAACTAGAGACTCTCACTGAAGAAATCTGACTTTACAGTTCACTTCTGTCTTTCCCTTTTGACACCAGATTAGATTTTTAAAAAATATCGATTTCATTTAAAGAGATTCATTTTCACTTGCCCTCGGTGGTATGCTGAATAAATATCTCTTCAGACGTGTTCGTACTTCAATTTCAGAAACTGGTGGCTACATTAGCTTCTATGGATGGGGTAATATGTTGACAAATGCATAGTAAATTGAAATGATCCCCATTGAAAATGGATTAAGCTACTTTACCTGTGAAGGTTGCAGCTTAGCAGAGCAGTCTACTTTAGGGCGTCAGCTTTCTAACCTTGTGATTTCCTGGCCCACCTGGAGCTCTGGCTCACTGCCACTGCGCATTGCTTCACGGGGAGAGTACATTTCATGTCACATCACCAGCTTGGGGACAGACGGAAATCTGAAACACAGTTCCCATGGAGTGCATATGACTTTTATGCAGTTACAGAGTCAAAAAAGTGGCGGATGGAACTATCATAAGTTGTGAACTCTCTGTTTTTGCAGGCATGGCCAGATTAAGGATCTTAATGAAGGGACTGTTCTTGGTTACCTTTGGTGGCCTGGTGTCACCACAGAGACACTAGTAAGGAGAGGCAAGAGAGGCCAGAAAGAGAGGAACAGAAGGTGTATGCTTCCGTGTATACTTGAAGCGACAGTTAAAACAAGGAGATGTGTAAATAAACGCACGCAGGACCAGCTTCCCATTCACTGGGCTACTATGTAGAGAATAGAGAGCAGTGATAACAGGGTGACCATATAAATGAGAATGGTGACCTCAGATTCTGCCAATGGGGACCATGGGGATAACATCTGGGTCTGATGGCAGTGTGGCCGGTAATTCCCTACCTGTCTTCAGTGTTACCTAACGAAGGGCTTGAGAGAAATAAACTCCCCCATGCTAGTAAGTTCAGAACAGGAGGAGGAAGCATCGGAAGGCAAGAGCGACGACGCTGTGCTACAAACAGGATGAGCACTCTCCATGTCTTAGCAAGGATTGGAAACCTACTAGGAGGTCCATTGAACTGTGTCATTCTTCTGAAAACACTTGGGATGAAAGGCGGCTGTATCACAGCAAGCGTTGTGTGCATCCAGTGCTCCATGCCAAGACAAACACGCCAAAACAGACAAACAAGAAGCCTCCCTTCATGTCCCACAATTGATTTTTTTTAGCAGGAAATATTCCTTTGAGATTAAGGCTTAGAACAGCCTTTAGCATTCCCCGGTCCCCGTGTGTTTCTCTCATACAATTGCTCTCTCTTTTTTTTTTTTTCATAAGTAAAGTTAAATGTGTTCTCTTTGAGGAATTGGCTATTTGTTATGAGAAGGTCCTTGGTGGATTCATATGAGAAAACTGAATAGTAGAAACCAGAACAATCCAGTTCAGCGCAAAGACAGGAAGACATGTGTCAGGACAGTGTCAACAATAATTCTTTCCTAATTTGGTGTTTTTGGAAGTATGACTGAAAATTTCCTTTCTGGGTGATGTCACATTCACAGATGGCCATTCTTTATATTTTGAAAAAAAAACAAAAAACTCCATCAAACCTATAAAAACGATCGGCTCCCATGTCTTTCTTTTGTATGTAAGACCATATCTTAGAAACATGAGTTATTGTAATTGGGTGTTTGGCATGGTGTAAAGAAATAACATAGCTTGAATACTTGACACATGATACAAATTGACTTCTCATTGTCACACTGTTCAAAAAGGTGAGTTGAGTGTCATCAAGGAAGTAGCCAGTTTCATGTCTGGTGAGGTACTATTTCCTGGTCCAGAGATGGTCCTGTGTCTTCTGTTAGACCTCTCTTCAGAGGTCACTGCTATGATTTGAATGTGGCCCACAGGCCATGCGTGTGAGCATGTGGTCCCTAGTGAGTGCATACCTGAGAGTCTGACTAACCTTTAAGAATGAGGCTTCACTGGAGGACGTGGGTCCCTGAGGACTAGGCCTTAGGGGTTATATATAGCCTCTTCCTTGGTCCAGCTTTCAGCTGATTCCCAGCTTCTGGTTCTGCCTATGTGTGAGCAAACTCTTGCAGATGCAGCTGTGAATCTGGTCACCTTGCCTTCTGGCCACAATGGACTTGATCGCTTCAAACCACAGGCCCAAATACATCCTTCTTCCTCACTTGAGGAAGTGATAAGGAAGGACATTAGACACTCCGTTCCCGGGAAGTTTGCCTTCCGAGTTCCCCCCAACACCAAATCATTGGTGATCAGATTTTTCAGATATAAGTTTTAGAAGGACTCACTCAGTCTATGGCATATATTCAGCTAACATACGAAGAACTACTTAGCCATCGCATTTGGAACTCTAGAAGAACTGTTTTCTTTCCTTTTTCCTGCATCTTCTTAGAATGAGCAGTACGTAGGTTGAGTTTGCCATGGAAACATATGGGGCATGAATCAAAACAGACCCCTCTTCCACTGATATACTGAATGCCAAGTCTACAGAAAACTATATTTTGTTGTTGTTGTTGTTGTTGTTGTTTTGAGACTGGGTTCTTCTGTGTAGTCTTGGCTGACCTAGACTTACTTTGTAGACCAGGCTGGCCTGGAACTCACATCGATTCACCTCCCGAGTGCTGGGAGGGAGTAAAGGTGTGTGCCATCATGCCTGGCTGCAAACTATACTTCTATGATTGTAATGTTTCCTCCAGAAATCCAAGCCATGACCACTTTACTCTGCCTAAGGGTTCAGGCTGCTGTGCTAACATGGCTACATTCTGACATGTTCACAGTAGCAAGAGGCCTCCGTCGTGTCCACAACTCATTTCTAATTTAGACATTTCCCAAAATGTAGGCTGTTATTGATGCTGCTGTACTTGACCACATTGTTTCCAAGTACACCCCCACCGAAATGCTTTCAACTTTTAACCCATTTCTCGCGGATTAAATTTACCTGCCTTCGTCTGCCTCCTTCTCAGCCTCCTTCTAACAGCTATGTGGTTCTTGTGCCTTTCGTTTCTTTCTCCAAAAGGTGTTGTTCGTTCATATTCACCGATTGTGGGACGTGTGTTGGGGTTGGATCCAGCCTCGGTTTCTGTTTTGTTTCTTTCACAAGCAGTTGTGCATTTGGTGCTGTGGGTTGGGTGGAATAAGCTGCTGACTTTCCTTCTGGTTGCTTATCACACAGAGCGTTCAGTTTAGAGTTTTAGTGGAGTGTATGACATATATTTCGGGTTTTGCTGTTTGAATAGATCCTCATCTTTTTTGTGATTATTATGTGTGAGTGTGTGTGTGTGTGTGTGGTATGTATATAAATGTGTATACATGTGTGTAAGTATAAATGTGTAGTGTGTGTGTGAGAGAGGTGATGTGTGTTTAACTGTATGCATATGGTTATGTATGAGTGTGTGCATATGGTTGTATGTGAGTTTGCTGTGTATGAGTGTGATTGTGTGTGTGTGTGTGTGTGTGTGTATGTGTGTGTGTATGACATGCCTACCTGGAACATGTGCCCACATCCAAATATGTGGAGGTTAGGAAAAAAAACATCCTCAGTAAAAAATCCTTCATAAACTAAAATCCTTAATAAAATAAAATCCTCAATAACTCTCCATCTTTTTTTTTTTTTTTTTTTTTTTTTTGAGGAAAAGTCTCACTGAACCTGAAGCTTGAATTTTGGTGAGTCCGGCTGCACAGTGATCTCCTGAGGCCCACCTGTCTCAACTCTCTACCTCTTGGGAGTGGTATATGCAGCCACAATGGACTTGCTCTCTTCCTTCCTTCTTCCTTCCTTCCTTCCTTCTTTTCTTCCTTTCGTTTTCTCTCTCTTTCTTAGCATGGCTTTAGAATTTGAATTCACCTTCTCTTTCTTTCATAATAAGTGCTCACTGGGCTATTTCCCCTGCTTTGTGTTTTTGTTGTTTGTGTTTTGTCTGTTTGTTTCTAAGTGAATGCAGCTAACTCACTATTAGTCTAAGCACAGCCTTGAACTCTGGTCCTCCTGCTGCTACTTCGCAGATGCTATTATCCCTAGCTCAGAGATTTTCATCTTCACCAATCAGGGTCACAGTGGATACCTTTCTAGTGTTGTCCTCAACACTCATAGACATATGTGACCTACTTGACTTTCAAGAGTCACGGAAACCATGCCTGTATTCTGACATGCCTACTAGTCTTTGCTTGTTAGCTAAAGTATTAATATTCTTACCTCCTTGTTCTTGTATTGTATTACATAATCTTTTTGACTTGATAGATTTTGATTGCCATTTTATTACTATTTTAAATATACAATTTTGAGGTAGATGCAGAGAAACCATAACAAAAAACTTTATAATGGTTTTAATAGAGCATTGAACGGGGCCCTGATTGGGACTCTTCAACACTGTATTATAGCATACTTTACCTTTCAATATATTTCTTGTAGACATTGTTTTGTTTACTTTTGCTTCATTTTCATTTTGCAATTATGGTCTCTAATCTGTTATAAAGAGGGGAAAATAGCCTGTTAATTTGAGAACAGGGAAAGAATGCCTCTTAGGTACAGAAAATGTATTTCTTGAGACAAACATAAGGATGGGTGGTTTGGTTGGCAAGAAGATGGCTCTCAGTGGAGGAACAAGCTGGGCTAGGCATGGGGCAAAGGAAAGCTGACTGTTTTGACTAGAAAATAAGACATTAGAGAAGATTGTGTGTGTGAGGGAAAACATAAGTCCAGAAATGGCTGTATCTGCCGTTGGGAGTGGCTGGCAGACTTTGAAGACAAGTTTTATAGCTCAGATGGGATTTGTGCCCCAAAGATCATGTTCTGGGAGCTTGTTCCCACTGTAGTAGAAGCTTTAAAAGATGGAACACAGCAGAAAATGACTAAATCATGGGAAGCCTGTGCTCAGATAGGGTTAATGCTGGTCTCTCAGGAGTCGATGATGCCTGAGGAGGTTTGTGAGGAGCACCCTAAGTCTTCTTCACTCTCTTCCTCTCACGCTTGCGCATGATCCTTCTGCATGTAGCTAATTCTCACCATCTATTGTGGTGTGATGCAGGTGTGCAGCCCTTTGCAGGATGCTGTTACAATATCTTTGGACCCTTTAAACATCAGAAGTACGAGCCAAATAATTCGTTTTTAGTATAGAAGTTACCTAGCCCCAGGTATTTTGTTATATCAGCACATAATGGATTAATTTAACAGACACATGTGATTTTCAGTTTTGAGTTGTTCCTGGTATGGGCTAGTATGAAATTCACTTTTTCAAAAATAATAAATAAATAAATAAATAAATAAATAAATAAATAAGCAAATCACATAAATGTACTAGACACTTTGATATGCAATATTGAGTGGGTGAGTGTGGAAAGGCTGAAGCTATTGCAAGTCAAAGAAAAAAAGATCGGTGCATAAGCAAGAAGCAGGATGGGTCACTGGTGTACAGTGAGTGCAGAAGTAAGCCAGCTCTGCCTTTCAGGCAGCTGTGATGAGAAGACATGACAGGATCATTCTTTCTGATCCAAACCTGCAGCTTCCTTACATTTGCTCATAGTGACCTCAGAATCCTCAGCATCCGTGGGCCTGCCTTTGCATCCCAATATGATCACAACTGGAAGGGACCCTCATGAGATCAGTTTCCAATTGTTTATTCACGGGTGTCCATTGCCAAGGAGGAACACAAAGTGTAAGGAGGAAAAGAAAGAAGGGTCCGTCAAGAGCAGATGTCCGTCAAGCTCTGTAGGCACCCCCATCTGTTTCTCCTTCCCTTTTCTTTCTTTCTTTTTTGTTTTTGTTTTTGTTTTTGTTTTTTGTTTTTCGAGACAGGGTTTCTCTGTGTAGCCTTAGCTGTCCTGGAGTCACTTTGCAGACCAGGCTGGCCTCGAACTCACAGTGATCCGCCTGCCTCTGCCTCCCGAGTGCTGAGATTAAAGGCATGCGCCACCACCGCCCAGCTCTCCTTCCCTTCTTATCTGCTTGCTTTCGCTATCTTCTTTATCTCTTCCTTTATGTCCCATGTCTTGCTGTCTGCTCTTATTTTTCTGTCTATAAGATAGAATGGGACCATCTGAATGTGAGAACTCTGGAAAGACACAGCTTTCTCTCTGCAATGCCTGCTTTCTCTTTGGGTTTCTTGGGACCCACCCCACCCAACCCCCCCATAGGGCAGAATGTGTGCACGTGCTTACATGCGCCTCTGCATAGTCACAGGGTGACGTTCATTTACTCAAACACAAAGTTCATATTCCTTAGAACAAAACTGGTTAGCATCGGGAAAGGAGACAAAAGACTGTGCAAAGCTCTGGTGTTCGAGAGAAGCAGTAGTGGGCAAAGGAGGCTAAATGAGGAGGAAGGATTAGTATATAAGAGACAGTAGCAGGAGACCCAAAATGGCAGCAAGCAGTGTGGATTGTGTTTGGAGGCTCCAGTGAACAATTCAGGGAATTGCACAGATTTCTGAGCCAGGAACACCGAGGTCCCTACACCATGGCAACGGGAGTGCTCCACGGTTTGGAGGGACCAGGGTGTGGAGGACCTGCATGCCCTTGCACATGGGAGGAGCACAGATTTTCTCAGATCAGAGCAGCAGCAGCAGAGGCAGCAGCAGCAGCAGCAGCACCAGTGTCAGCAGTGGCGGTGGCTGAGGTTTGCAGCTCAGAGCCTTCCGGTGGAGGTGACTGGTGTGGTGGCTGGTGGGAGTTGCTGCAGGAGAGGGGACTCTGGGAAGGATTTGGTCGCATGGTGCCTTGGGATCCAGACTGGACTCAGCAGACAGTTCGGCCCCAGGGTCCTGGGTTCAGCTCAGTGCGCAATGCCGTGGAGACACTGGCTCAGCTCAGCAAGCAATTCTGCCTGAGGCACTAGCTCAGTGCAGCCACAGCTCCCCTGCTGTGACGCAGTCTGGGCAGAGTGCTCAGCTCCACTGGAGGCCCTAGCTCAGTGCAGCCACAGTTCTCCTGCTGTGACGCAGGCTGGGCAGAGCGCTCAGTTCCACCAGCGGCGCTAGCTCAGCACAGCCCCATTTCTCCTGCTTTGACGCAGGCTGGGCGGAGCGCTCAGTTCCACCGGAGGCGCTGGCTTGGCTCAGTAAGCAGGTCTGCCCGAGACACTAGCTCAGCTCGGCGGGCAGTTCTGGGGCGCTGATGCAGGCTGAGGTCAGCACACAGATTTGGCCTAGAGGCCCTAGCTGGACTTGCCGGGCAGACTGGGCCCAGATACTCTAGCTAAGCTGTGAACACAGGCTCAGCGGCCCTAAGACTCTGGCTGGACTATCCACGCAGTTTAGGCCCGGAGTCCCGGGCTGAACTCAGCGAGCAGTGTGAGTCCAGAGTCCCTGGCTGAGGTCGGTGCACAATTCCGCCCCAGAGACTCAGGTGGAGCTCGGCATGCAGTTTGGGGCCAGAGTCCCTAACTGTGCTTGGCAGAGAGATTGGGCCCAGTGACTCTAGCTGAGCTTTAGGCACAGTCCCGGCTCTAAGACTCTGGTTGGACACAGTGTGCAGTTTGAATCCAGAATTCCTGGCTGAGCTTGGCAGACAGTTCGGGCCCTGAGTCAATAACTGACCACAGCACACACTTTGGGCCAAAAGCCCTTAGCTGAGCTTGGTGCGCAGTCCAAGCCCAAAAATTCTGGCTGGACCCTGTGTGCATTTTGGGTCCAGAATCCCTAGCTGAGCCCAGCAGATGGTTTAGGCCCTGAGAATCTAGCTCAGTTCGGCCTGTGGTTTGGGCCCACTGTTCCTGGCTGGATTTGGCTGGGGACACAGAAGGCTGTGGATACCTTGGCCTGACCCAACGCTCATTCAGAGACCCAGAACGATTGCAGGACCCACAGCACAGGGGAGCTGAGGATCACTGCATGTGAGAGTCCAAAACGACAGGGCCAACCTCCTACCATCCACACCAGTGAAGCGTTAGAGCTTCCAGCCTAGGGAAATCATGAGAAAACAAGTAAATCCATCATCAGACTCCCTCCATCCAACTCTGGAAGCTACCCAACAAAAACAAAGATGGCAAGATGTCTAAAGGACAGTGTAAAAGCATACGGAAAAAAACCCAAAACAACATGGCGTCTCCAGTTTCCAGCTATCCCAAAGAAAACAACCCAGAGAACTCAAATACAATGGAAATACAAGAAAATGACCTCAAATCCTTAGTAATGAGGATGATAATGGAGGAAACAAATAAAATTCATAATCAAATGCAGGAAGACACAGCCAAAGAGGCGAGAAACATAAAAGAAGCACATAGAGTGGAACTGGAAAATTTTCAGGAAAATGCAAACAACCAGATGAAAGAAATAAATAAAACGGTTCAAGCTCTGAAGACCTATAAAGAGGCAATGGAAGAAACTCAGGAATATACAAAAAATCAGATGAAAGAAATCAAAAAATCAGTTCAAGATCTGAAAATGAAAATGAATTCAATGATAAACACACAGACAGAAGAAAAAACGAGAACGTGAGACCTCAGAGAAGAAGGCAAGCAACACAGAGGTGAGCTTTTCAAACAGAATCCAAGAGATGGAAGAATGACTATCAGGTCTAGAAGATCCAATCACAGATCTTGAAGCAACTATTAAAGAAAATGCCAAATCTGGAAAACTCCTGACACAAAACATCCAAGAGATTAAGGACACCATGAAAAGAAGAAATTTGAGGATAATAGGCATCGAAGAAAGAAAAGATATCAGACTCCAAGGCCCAGAAACTATTCTCAACAAAATCATAGAAGAAAATTTCTCCAAACTAAAAAAAGAGATGCCTATAACATACAAGAGGCCTACAGAACACCAAATAGAATTGTCCAGAAAAGAAAAACTGCCCGTCACATAATAATCAAAACACAAAACATACAGAACAAAGAAAAAATATTAAAAGCTGCAACGGAAACCTATCAGAATTACACCCGACTTCTCAGCAGAGACCATAAAAGCCAGAAGGGCCTGGACAGAAATCCTGCAAACCCTAAGAGACCACAGATGCCAGGCCAGAGTACTTTACCTAGCAAAACTATCAATAACCATTGATGGAGAAAACAAAATATTCCATGACAAAAACAAATTCAAACAGTACCTATCCACAAATCCAGCTTTACAGAAGGTACTAGAAGGAAAACTCCATCCCAAAGGGTCAAGCTACAACCAAAACTACTCAGGAAATAGATAACTATCCCATGGCAAAAACACAACTACACAAACGCACAAATGCTCGACTGGAAACAACACCAAAATTAAGACTCTTAACAGTCACTGGTCAATAATATATCTCAACATCAATGGTCTCAATTCTCCAATAAAAAGACACAGACTAACTGAATGGGTGCATAACCAAGATCCAACATTCTTCTGCATTCAAGAAACACATCTCCCCCATAATAATAGGCATTACCTCAGGGTAAAAGTTTGGAAAAAATATTCCAAGCAAATGGTCACAAGAAGCAAGCAGGCGTAGCCATTTTAGTATCGAACAAAATAGGCTTTCCACCAAAATTAATCAAAAGGGATGAGGAAGGACACTTCATACTCATCAAAGGTAAAGTCAACCAAGATGACATCACAATTCTGAACATCTATGCTCCCAATACAAGGGCACCCACATTTGTAAAAGATCTCCTAAAAAAGCCTAAACTACCCATCGATCCCTACACAATAATAGTGGGAGACGTCAACACCCCAATCTCACTGAAGGATAACTGATTGAAACAGAAACTAAGCCAAGAAATAACATCGTTAACCAATGCCATGGGTCAAATGGATCTAACAGATATCTATAGAACCTTTCACCCAAACGAGAAAGAATATACCTTCTTCTCTGCACCCCATGAAACCTTCTCCAAAATCGATCACATCATAGGTCATAAAGCAAGTCTCAACAGATAAAAGAGGATTGAAATAATACCTTGTATCCTATCAGATCACCATGCTCTTAGGCTGCAATACAACAACAACAGAAATAACAAAAAGCTTACACATACGTGGAAACTAAACAACTCTCTGCTAAATGACACCTGGGTCAGGGAAGAAATAAAGAAAGAAATCAATGAGTTTTTGAAATTCAATGAAAATGAAGGAACAACATACCCAAATTTGTGGGATACATTGAAATCAGTGCTAAGAGGAAAGTTCATAGCACTAAGTGCTTTTAAAAAGAAATTGGAAACATCGCACATAAGCATCTTAACGACACAACTGGAAGCCCTAAAAAAAAAAAAAAAAAGAAACAGAAACAGAAACACCCAAGAGGAGTAGACGCCTGGAAATAATCAAACTCAGGGCTGAAATTAACAAATTAGAAACTAAGAAAACAGTCCAAAGAATTAACAAAACCAAGAGCTGGTTCTTTGAGAAAATCAACAAGACAGACAGACCGTTAACCAAACTAACTAAAAGGCAGAGAGACAGTATTGAAATCAACAAAATCAGAAATAAAAAGGGAGACATAACAACAGACACTGAAGAAATACAAAGAATCATAAGATCGTACTTTGAAGGCATATACGCCACAAAATTTGAAAATCTAAGGAAATGGACGATTTTCTTGATCAATTTCACTTGCCAAAGTTGAGTGAAGAACAGATAAACAAGTTAAATAGTCCCATTTCCCCGACAGAAATAGAAGCAATCATCGATGGTCTCCCAACCAAAAAAAGCCCAGGGCCAGATGGTTTCAGTGCCGAATTCTACCAGACCTTCAAGGGCGAGCTAATACCGATACTCTTTAAGCTACTCCAAAAGATAGAAATGGATGGAACATTACCAAATTCATTCTATGAGGCCATAGTCTCGTTGATACCTAAACCTCACAAAGACTCAACAAAGAAAGAGAACTTCAGACCAATTTCTCTTATGAACATTGATGCAAAAATACTTGCAAAACGAATACAGGAACACATCAAAGATATCATTCATCATGACCAAGTAGGCTTCATTACAGGCATGCAGGGATGGTTTAATATACAGAAATCCATCAATGTAATCCACCATATAAACAAACTGAAAATAAAAAACCACATGATCATCTCTTTAGATGCAGAGAAAGCATTTGATAAAATCCAACACCCATTCATGTTTAAAGTTTTAGAGGGATCAGGGATACAAGGCACTTTCCTCAAAATAATGAAGGCTATATACAGCAAGCCAATAGCCAAAATCAAACTAAATGGTGAGATACTCAAGGAAATTCCTCTAAAATCGGGAACAAGGCAAGGCTGCCCACTCTCTCCATATCTTTTCAATATAGTACTCGAAGTTCTAGCCAGAGCAATAAGACAACAAAAAGAGATCAAGGGTATCCAAATGGGAAAGGAGGAAGTCAAATTATCCCTATTTGCAGATGATATGATAGTGTACATAAGTGACCCTCAAAATTCCACCAGAGAACTCCTACAGCTGATAAACACCTTCAGCAAATTGGCTGGATACAAAATTAACTCAAAAAAGTCTGTAGCCTTCCTATACACAAATGACAAGCTTGCAGAGGAAGAAATTAAGAAAGCCATACCCTTCACATTAGCCACAAGCAATATAAAATATTTAGGAGTTACTCTAACTAAGCAAGTGAAGGACTTGTTTGAAAAAAATTTCAAAACTCTGAAGAAAGAGATTGAAGATGACCTGAGAAGATGGATTGATCTTCCTTGCTCATGGATCAGGAGAATTAACATAGTAAAAATGGCCATCCTACCAAAAGCAATCTACAGATTCAATGCAATCCCTATCAAAATACCTACACAATTTTTTAAAGACATTGAAAGTTCAATTCTGAACTTCACATGGAAAAACAAAAAACCCAGAATAGCTAAAACAATCTTATACAATAAAAGGTGCTCCAGAGGAATCTCCATACCTGATCTCAAACGGTACTATAAAGCAATAGTAATTAAAACAGCATGGTACTGGCACAGCAAAAAGCTGGTTGATCAATGGAATCGAATCGAAGACCCAGATATGAATCCACACACATATAGTCACTTGATTTTTGACAAAGAAGCCAAATCCATTCAATGGAAAAAGGATAGCATCTTCAACAAATGGTGCTGGTCTAACTGGAGGTCAATGTGTAAAAAAATGAAACTGGACCCATATTTGTCACCTTGCACAAAACTCAAATCCAAGTGGATTAAAGACCTCAACATAAAACCAGAGACACTAAGTCACTTAGAAGAAAAAGTGGGGAAGGACCTGGAACATATTGGCACAGGAGACAACTTCTTGAACAGAACACCAACGGCCCAGGTCTTAATGTCAACCATTAATAAATGGGACCTCATGAGGCTGAGAAGCTTCTGTAAGGCAAGAGACACTGTCAAGAGAACAAAGCAACAGCCTACAGACTGGGAAAAGATCTTCACCAACCCTACATCTGACAAAGGTCTAATATCCAAAATATATAAAGAACTCAAGAAATTAAACACCACCAAACCGAATAACCCAATTGAGAAATTGGGCTTGGAACTAAACAGAGAATTCTCAACAGAGGAGTATCAAATGGCTGAGAAACACTTAAAGAAATGCTCAACCTCCTTAGTCATCAGGGAAATGCAATCAAAACAACTCTGAGATTCTCATCAGAGTGGCTAAGATCAAAAACTCAAGCGACACCACATGCTGGCGAGGATGTGGGGAGAGAGGAACACTCCTTCATTGCTGGTGGGAATGCAAACTAGTACAACCACTTTGGAAATCTATCTGGTGCTATCGCAGAAAAATGGGAATAGGGATTCCTCAAGACCCA
This sequence comes from Acomys russatus, assembly GCF_903995435.1. Lineage (NCBI taxonomy): Eukaryota > Metazoa > Chordata > Mammalia > Rodentia > Muridae > Acomys > Acomys russatus. The sequence continues at coordinate 27,568,172 of NC_067151.1, read as the reverse complement.
GCTATCCCACTCCTTGGAATATACCCAGAAGATGCTCTAGCACACAACAAGAAAATTTGCTCAACTGTGTTCATAGCAGCCTTATTCATAATAGCCAGAACATGGAAACAGCCTAAGTGTCCATCAGTAGAAGAATGGATAAAGAAACTGTGGTAAATATACACTATGGAATACTACTCAGCTATTAAAAACAAGGACTTCCTGAAATTTGTGGACAAAGGGATTGAGCTAGAAATTATCATAATGAGTGAGTTAACCCAGAAGCAGAAGGAGTCAAATGGTATATGTTCACTTATATCTGCATACTAGCCCAAGGGGCATGTCTCATGAAAGCCTTCACTTACCAGGAAACTGGGACAGAGGGGAGGACATCCTATTGGGACTCTAGATGAGAGAATCATGGGAGAATAGCAAAGTAGAAGGATCCACAGGGTCCTAGAAACCTACAAGTAGAACATTACGATAGGCAGATTTGGGCCCAGGGTGAGACCTGGTGGCACTCAGAGGAAGGACAGCAGGTTACCAAGAAGAGACTTGATACCCTATGAGCATATACAGGGAGAGGTAATCCCCCTCAGGAACAGTCATAGGGGAGGGGAATAAGGGGAAAATGGGAGGGAGGGAAGAATGGGAGGATACAAGGGATAGGACAACCTTTGATATGTAACAAGAATAAATTAATAAAAAACATTAAAAAAAGAATTAAAAAAAAAGAGACAGTAGCACTGAATCAGTTCACTGTTACAAATCGTATAGGCTGCTTGCTTTCTTAGGAGTCACTACAATTCTAATCAATTCATCAGTTGCATCTTTCCTGCTTAATACACAGCTCATGAAGGCAGGAACTATGAAGTTCCTGCATAGTGTCAGGTATTTGACATACATTGTTAGGCATCACTGTTTATTCCCTCATGGTATAATGCCTCCTGCATAGGGGGTAGGCATCAGATGTTTGCTGAAGGAGGGAATAAATGGACAGGTGCTCTGGGGGAGAGAAGCAAGACCGAAGAGGTGCTTGGATTCATACTGGTCCTTCACAGTGAGTGCTCCCGCTAAGGATGCTTAGGACTTTATATGCCACTCAACGAATGTTCAAGCTGGAGGAAAATTTGCTTAGATGAATTAATTCATTCATTGATTTTCAAAGTAAGCGGATTTAAAGTAATCCAAGGTTAGAAAAACAACTGCATATATTTGTAGGCCTTAGAATTTATCTGAAGTTCATTTTATTAAGCAATTTTAGTGAACTCTCATCCTGACTTTTATGTTGTGATTTAAAAAAAAAATATGTGTAGTTCACAATGAATCTGAGTAGTTTTCTCCTGTTTAATAGATAATAGGTATAAATTCATTTATTTTATAGACTGCAGTCTTTAATCCTTCCTTTTCTGGGAATGCTTTTGTTTGCATCCATTTCCTCTTGTGAACTCCTTTGAAAAGCACTTGCCGGTACAAAGTATGAAGCACAGGGCCTCTGACAAATGACCCCATTAGTCACACTGTCTATCTGTCTTACATAGCAAAGGAGGGCGGGCCCTTTGCAGAGATCCTAAGATTTCCTGCTGCTTAAGAAGAAGCATTGCAGGCCCAGGTTGAGACTTGCTTGTGGTTTTAGTGAGATGACTCAGAGTTTGGATGGAAATCGAGAGCCACAATTCCTTAGCCATCTGAAATTGTGAGATAGGGATATCACACGAATTATGGTATTCAAATAGCCATATGAACTTTAATCGTTCTCGTCTCCATAGTTTTTCTTATACCGCTTTTATGTATTTCCATGGCATATACACCCCTCTTAAAAACGATAGAGCTCCCGTTTCAAGATGTTAAGTAAGCAGTCCTGTGTGCCGAGGGATTCTGAAGTGCTTGTTTATGGATGATTTGGGTTTGCTTAATATAATTTTAATAATCCACTACAAAAAGAGCCTGTTCTTTCATTCCCTGATGGCTGTGTACCCCAGGCATCTACATGGTTTTTTTTTCCCCTCCTAGCTCTCTTCCTCTTTACAGGTTGGAATTTAGGCTTATGTGCATGAGGTAAGTCCAGGCAAGACCGGACACATGAGCAATTCCATGGATTCCAGCGGTTGCTTTGCTCGTGTGCGCAGAGTCCTTCCAGGAAAGGAGACGCTCACAGGGACTTGAGCAAAGTCGCACCTGAGACACTAGAATGTCACACAATCCCATTCAGTTCTGGTTTATTGATGATACAATCAAATACCATAGACCAAAGCATTTGCAGATGATATAGTTGACACGGCATGTGAGATTTGGGTTTAATTGTTGGCAGTTTGCACATTTCCTTGAACTCAAAGTGTGCTTTCATTCAAGAGTAGGGGGATAGGAGGAACCGGAGGGGGACAGGATCTCTACAAGAAGACCAACAGAGGGAAGGTGCAACCAAGTGGAGATGCAGGAGGTACTACAATTGGGATGTAAAGTAAATAAAAATTTAAAAATAAATTTAAAAAGAAAACTGAAAACATAGACCACCGGTAAACCTTGTCTTGTAAACCTTCTTGTCTCTTCCCTCCTTTGGAGTTGACAAATCCCTGTGGAAAGCTATGGTCTTTCACTTGGAATGCACAAATAACATGCAAGACTGCATGCTTTTTACCTCTAATGGAGTTGTGGCCATGCTGAGTGTACCTTGCTTTTCCTACTGAACATGCTGCTTTGGGGACACCAACACATGCAGATTTAGTTCCCAGGCTTCAGTGGTAGGGGCAAAGCACACTGCTTCTATCCTGTCACGATTCTTCAATGGTTTTGTTGCTAAAAGCATTGCTGCTAAGAATGGTGTTATTTGTGTCCCGAAAACCTATGCAGAAGTTTTAAAATGGCATTTTCTAATGATATTTTAATTTATAGCACATATACAGTTTAGTTTTTATAAGTATTTCTAGTTGTCTTCCCAAAGTCTTTGTATATATTTATATTCTTGGGTCAATATCCAAGTTTCTTTTTCTCCGTATTCTTACAGACACAGACATTATCTGTCGTAAACATTTATTCACTTGTGAGAAGAAAGGGTTAACTTTTTTTCTTTTCCTTGTGTGAAATATCTGGCTAAAACTTGTTACTAGAATTCAAGGTGGTGCCTCTGAGCTAGAAAATATGCCTAGCAAGCCTGAGGCCCTAAGTTCTGTGTCCAGTACTGAAAAACAAATCCGTAATTATGGAACCAAAAGATATGCAACATGCTTCACCCTCTTTGCCCATTTAATTGGGTTTGGAATCACTTGCAAGATACATCCTGTGTGTGGTCCGTCACAGTGTTTACGGAGTGATTGGACTTAGGGGGCAAGCCCCAACTCTAATGTAGGAAACCCTACTCTGTGGATTTGGATTCTAGAAAAATGAAACAGAAAGGACAGAAGAAGTGAGACAAGCAGCAGCCAGTGGGCCTTGGCCTCACGTTCCACCACCATGCCCTCCCCACCATGAGAAAGCCTATTTCCTTAAACTGAGCCAAAAGAATCCCTTACCTATTAAGTCGATTTTGTCAGGAATTTGTCAGAGCAGTCAGAAAAGTATCCAATACCAACCCAATGTGCGCTTACTTTTTCTTTCCACTAGCATCTCTGCCACAAAGAATTCTACCTCTAGATTCATTGCAGCAGGAGGGTTAGTGCATGCGTAGCCATATTTTCATTTTCCTGTTTGTAAATGATGTCACGGACACCCATGGAGTCTCATGTTCTTTTCTTTTGTACCCCATTCCCTTGAACTTTTGTTGTCTTTTAGGAATTATTCCTGAGTCCGTGTTTCCTACTAAATGGTGGCCGGACTTTGCTCAACATTATGATAATCCTCACCATGGTTTTCCATGAAGCTGTAGGGTTTGGGGTTATTATACTCCATTGTATGAATGAAGTACAGTTAATTAATATCTTTCTGTTGGAAGGATTTTGGGTTGTTCATGATGTGTTGTTGATTTTTGATCATTCCTGCCAGCATCACTTCTTTTTTATTTTTTTATTTTTTATTTTTCTCATTTTTTAATTAATTTATTCATATTACATCTCAATTGTTAGCCCATCCCTTGTATCCTCCCATTCCTCCCTCCCTCCTGCTTCCCCCCTACTATCCTCTCCTATGTCTGTGACTGAGGGGGACCTCCTCCCCCTGTATATGCTCATAGGGTATCGAGTCTCTTCTTGTGACCTGTTATCCTTCCTCTGAGTGCCACCAGGCCTCCCCATCAAGGGGACGTGGTCAGAAATGGGGCCCCAGAGTTTGTATGAAAGTTAGACCTCACTCACCACTCGACGGTGGAGAATGTCTTGTCCATTGGCTAGGTCTGGGTAGGGGTTCGAAGTTTGCTGCCTATATTTTCTGTGGCTGGTGCCATAGTTTGAGGAGGAAGGACCCTAGGACCCAGATCCACCTGTCATAATGTTCTTCTTGTAGGTTTCCAGGACCCTCTGGATCCTTCTATTTCCCCATTCTCCCATGCTTCTCTCACCTAAAGGACTTATTTGAAAAAAACCTTTAAATCTCTGAAAAAAGAGATTGAAGATGACATCAGAAGATGGAGGGATCTACCTTGTTTGTGGATCGAGAGAATTAACATAGTAAAACTGGCCATCTTACCAAAAGCAATTTACAGATTCAATGCAATCCTTATCAAAATACCTACAAAACATTTTGAAGATATTGACAGATCAATTCTCAACTTCATATGGAGAAACAAAAAGCCCAGAATAGCAAAAACAATCCTATACAATAAAAGATCCTCCGGAGGAATCTCCATACCTGATTTTAAGCTATACTATAGGGCAACAGTAATTAAAACAGCATGGTACTGGCACCGCAATAGGCTGCTGGATCAATGGAATCGAATTGAAGACCCAGAGATGAATCCACACACATTTGGTCACTTGGTTTTTGACAAAGAAGCCAAATCACTTCTTGTAAGACATTCTCTCATTTAAATTTCAACTAAGGGTTTAAAGTATACACATTTTCATTATTCTAATCTTTTCAAAAACATTATAGTGATACTATTATTAGTAGTAACACTGACCTTGTTAATTACCTCTGTTAAGAAAATTGAAGAGCTGGTAAACTTTGAAGTTTGGTATCTTCACAAGTCAGTTTTGCTTGGTGAAATTTGAAGCTGGTCCACTTGTCACTTCTAGGATTTCAATCTGATAAGGAAAAGTTGAGCAATATTTCCTTGTTGACATTGTATTTATTATTTATTAATGTGTGTGTGTGTGTGTGTGTGGTATGTGTGTGTGTGTGTGTGTGTGTGTGTGTGTGTGTGTGTGTGTGTGTGTGTGTAACAGGGGTGGTGGGCAGAGACGGGGCTGTGCCGGTACACAGCTTCCATGTTCCAAATGTAGAAGTCAGAGGACTATTTGTGAGAGTTGGTTCTCTCCTTCTACCAGGTAGTTTTGTGTGTCTCAGGTCAACAGGCTTAGTGCAAGCAGCGAGCCCTGCTGAGGCATCTGCCTGACTCTCCTTACCTTAATCACATTAGTATGGTGGTTCCTCTGTTCCTCACACTATTATATGTCACTTTTCAAAGAGCTGGAATTTATTGAACTTCTGCATTTTGTTTTTATGTTCTATTTTGCTATCTCAACTAACTTCTCCCGTTGGGCTCTTTGTTTCTAAGTTTTGACATTGGAGACCAACTCTTTCACTTCTTAGTTCTTCTTGTTTTCACATGTGGCCATAACTAGTGGTCACGCATTTAGGTGTAACGTGGTGACTTTCTGTCATCTCTAAGAATTATTAAATCAACTGTATTTTTTCCCAGAGATTTGAACGGGGACTCTATTTTTTTAATTCTGATTTTTAAATTCTGTTTCTTTTTTTTAATTTAATTTTATTAATTTATTCAGATTACAACTCAATTGCTATCCCATCACTTGTATCCTCCCATTCCTCCCTCCCCTAGGTCTAAGACCGAGGAGGACCTCCTCCCACACTATATGGTCAGAGGCTATCAAGTCTCATCTTATTCTTCCTTTGAGTGCCATCAGGCCTCCCCAGCAAGGGGAGGTGGTCAAATATGGAGCACCAGAGTTTATGTCAGAGTCAGTCCCCACTTTCCACATAACTGTGGAGAATGTCCTGTCTGTTGGCTAGATCAAACATCAAACCCCTACTTCTGGATTTTTAATGGAGGTATACTCAGAGAACATGGTCTCCTTATTTCTGATAGGTCCATCCTGGTAGAGTTTTACACACAACACTGCTTTCAAGCAATATTTGTTACTGACAACTGTGAACTAGTATTTTATACCTAAAGGTAGTTTCTATGTTTTCTTTTTGTGATTAATCTGCAAATAATCCTTTAATTGTTTTCGTTTGAGTCACCTTTCTTACATATTTGCACATATATCCTTATATATTGCAGACTTTATTACCCTCTTTTATGTGCAAATGGTTTCTTTATCACTAACAGTACAACACCCATTTTATTTGTTTTAAATGAAATTGAATTCTCATTGACCTTGTTGTTTTTTGTTTTTTGTTTTTTTTACCATTTTCTACCTTTTGATATCTAACTAAAAATGCTTTAAAAGGTAGCTGTTTATGCATTACTGGGAGTAGTAGTTGTGTAAGTTAAAAAATTATATATCCTTGGAGTATTTGTAGAGACCTTTGTAAAATTTCTTCCTTGAATTATTTCAAGGTTTGTTTTAGGTAGTAGTATATGGCTCAGTGTATGACATGTTGCATGTGTCTGAGAGTTATTTATTTATTTATCAATCATTTTTCTCAGACTAGAAGTGCCAGGATATTTAATCTAGATCCAGTGGTACATTAATTACATGCATTATTTATATGCAATAACATGGGGTTCTATCCCAAGAAGGGAAACCTAGTACTTAATTATCCTATGAGCTGTGGAAGAACTTCTAGGTACAACTAAAGGTCACTTGTTGGAGGCTAGGATCTCCTCACCATAGGGTGGGGTAGTCTGAGAATTCACAGGTGCTAGCTAAACTGGTTTTCTTCTCAGGGAAGGGTTGGGCCTGTGATCTTCCCTGAGGACTATGCGATGCTTCTTAGGAGATCTGGCCTTACCAGATCAGGTGGAGTGAGAACCTAGCTGAGAAAAGGGAATCCATCACCACAGACTGAGTGCAAACTACAAACTGGAGATGTCAGACTTCAATCTTATCTGGCAGAATTTCACATAAATGCTGATTTTCTGTACTGTTGTTTGTCATTTCCTTATGGCCTCGTGCCTCACTTTTCCAAGCGTCAATTTGGCACACCCTAGAGTCATCCGAGAAGGGAGGCTCGGTTGAAGAACTGCCTAGTTTAGGCTGGAATGTGGCATGTCTGTAAAGAATTGTTTGGATTTTTAGTCGATAGTGTATACCCGGCCCACTGTGGGCAGCATCACTCCTTGGTTGGGTGGTCCTGGACTGTATATGAAAGCTATCTAAGCATGAAGCTATGAGCAAGCCAGTCAACAGTTTTCCTCCATGGCTTCTGCTTTAAGTTCCTGCTCTGACTTCCTGTCCTGACTCTCCTCAAGGATGAATTATATCTAGTAAGCTGAAATACAATGTTCCTTCCCCTAAATTAGTTTTGGTCATTGTATTTGTCACAACCACAGAATGAAATACAACAAACACACGCGTGACAATGTTAACTTAAAAGAGATTAGAATTTTTTTGCCTGTGTGGCTAAGTGTATCATTCCCATTTTATTTGTGACTTGTGTTTTGCTATATGGATTTGGAATAAAATATGATAAAGTCACTTTTGTTTTTTCTCAGAATCTAGAGTTTGTTGGTCAGACAAATCATCTGTATACATATTCTTGGCAGATGCCATTATGTTTTGTAATAGAATTTTTATGATTTCCTCTTTAAGTTGACCGACCACTGTTTTATGTCTGTGGCACAGTATGGGTATCAATTCAATCCTGTGTTTACATAAAGCTCATCCACTCTTCCCCGCATCACCGTATTCTCATGCTTTAGTTCTCACTCTTGTCTAAGTACAATGGCTACTCAGGGCACACAGACACTATGTTTAAGGACACTGTTGACTATGGATTTGTTTTACTGCTGGTATTAAAGAGAGTGAGTGACTAAGTACACCCAAATAAAGAGACCTCACGGAGGAATGAATGCATCCCTTCGTTACTCTATCCCGTTCTCCTTTCTTCCAGGTTGAGAGTCTTGGAAATAGTAACACCACAACCTACCAAGAGCTGCCAACAGTCCTTTGAGAGACAGGCCTTACTGCCAAGTGATTAGCAGGGGAGTCAACCTGAGCTCCTCCCCTTACAGGTGACATTTTAGACAACCTCAGCAGCAACTAACTTGATCCAGCTTATCTAGGAAAAGGTGATAAATGAAGAATCATATGCAAAAAATTCACTTAAGGAAATGCTTCCAGGAACACCAGCCAGGAGTGGAGGAGACATAAAGGGCAAGAGTAGAGATGCAGTGGGAGGGAGCAAGTAAAAAGAATATAACATATATATATATATATATGTGTTATATTATATATTATATACTATGTATGATAGAGAGAAGGTAAAAGAAAAAGAAGAGTGGGGAGGAAGAAAAAAGGGGAAGAGAGGAGGAGGGAAGGAGGGAAGAAAATGAGAAGAAAGAGGGAGAGAGAGAACAAGGGATGTGTATATATATGTGTGTGTGTGTGTGTGTGTGTGTGTGTATACATACACACACACACACACACACACACACACACACACACACACACACGATTTCAGCAGTGTGATCCTGCAGGTTGCACTCAAGAGGGAAAGTATGCCTTAGGTTTTACCTCTATTCGAGAATGTTAGACTTTCACAATCTCAGATCAGGCGATCATTGTCAAGTGTTCCTCTAGGGATGTCTGCTCTTAGCTGTTCTGAAGTTCTACTCCCATGGAGATAGTGGCCCCACTAGTCCAAGTTCATCCTCAGAGAAGATAAGGCATGCCAGTGCAAAGCAAACCATAAGTTAAAGGGGGAGGAGGAGAGATGTAGATCAAACAGGAACTTTGCTACCATCCATAATTGTTTTTCCTCATTGGTTTAATGAATTTGGGGAATGTAAGGCACTCTGCAGCAGCAATTACGGGTCTACTTTCCTTGTAATTCCACCATGTTTGTTTCTCAACCTCTGAGGCTCTGTTCCTCTATTCATGAAGATATTTTATCTGACCAATGACTCTGTTCATCCTTGACAATTTTTTTACAAAGTTATTCTAAGTTAATGCTTTAAATTTTTTATATTGTTACTAGCCCCTAAATGGATGGTGTCCTTTTAAAAAATATATATACTGTATGCCTTATAATGTGCTAATTTGACCCATACAGCTGTACTGATTTATGATTTATATTTTTAGATACTTATTTCAGTTATTTTAAAACTTGCTTTTTTCTAATCTCTTTCTTAAAAACTTTCCTGATTATAACTTAGAATTATTGTGGGTTTTTGGTTTGTTTGTTTCCTTTTTAAAATATATTTTATTAATTTATTTATATTACATCTCAATTGTTATCCCATCCCTTGTATCCTCCCATTTCTCCCTCCCTCCCATTTTCCCCTTACTCTGCTCCCCTATGACTGTGACTGAGGGGGACTTCCTCCCCCTGTATATGCTCATAGGGTATCAAGTCTCTTCTTGGTAACCTGCTGTCCTTCCTCTGAGTGCCACCAGGTCTCCCCCTCCAGGGGACATGGTCAAATGTGAGGCACCAGAGTACGTGAGAAAGTCAGACCGCACTCTCCACTCAACTGTGGAGAATGTCCTGTGCATTGGCTGGATCTGGGTAGGGTTGAGAGTAACAAGTTTTTTGCTTGGTTCAATCTTCTTCCTCTTTCCTTCCTCATTCTTCTCTTCTTCTCCCATCTTGCGCCCCACCGCCCCCTCTTCCTCCGCATTTTCTACCTTCTCTCCTCCTCTCCTCCCCCTTTTCTTCCTCCCTACTCTTCTTTTTCTTTCACCTTTTCTCTGTTATTTCTAGGTCTCTTCTTTCCTTCCTCCCTCTTTCCCTTCTCGGTTTTCTTCTTTCCTCATTCCTTTTTGCTTTTTTTCCTTCCTTCTTCCCCCTCATCCTCCTTTCTTTCTCCTTCTCCCTGCTGTCCTCTTTATCCTCGCTTCCTTTCTTCCTCCTCGTCTTCAGTCCCTCTTTCCTCTCACATTTTTCTTTCCATTTAGTGATTTATCTCAATTGTTAACGCAAATGAATAACCACACAATCCAAGAAATTAATGTCTCCTCTCTCATCTCTCCAAATTAAGGACCTTAGAAATCACTTTGGCCACTCTTTAGTTTCATGTTATTTTCTCTTATGTAACTTTCCAGTGTGCTCTGTTTTCTTCACATTATCCACCAGGAAGAACATGGTGTTCTAAAAGCATTAAGAAACGAACTGATGTCCTTGCTTTTTATCACCCACCAGGAGTGCTTGTTCCTTGGAGCTTCCCCCCCCCCCCCCGCCACTAGTGTGGCTTCTCTTCCTCCTGATGTTTGTCTCCAAATGTCTAAGTAACATTCTGCTATAGTTATAGATTTTATTTCTGTATGTTACACATCAACATTTTAGCATGACCAATCATGACTTAGCTCTTTCACTTCTCCCTTGTCCCAGAGCCCCACCTTTTCCTTTCCCATTATAGACACATCCCGGTGTTGCTTATGGTGCTCGGATTAATGATTATACAGTGTTCTCAGTGGTTTCTGCTCCACAGCATTTCAGGATGCAGAACTGGGAACTCAGTTCCTTATCAGGGAACACCCAAACTAATGTGGATCAGAGAAAACTGGTGAATATTAATTTATTATAACTGTTAGGGTGTGTAATTTAGTAAAATAAATGTGTCAAGTGGTAGAATTTCAGGCAGAGGGAATGGTGGTTTTAGTGTATCAAGGCTGGAGCATGCCTCCCTCTGAGGACTGGCAGGCCATGAACAGATGAGGATAAGCATTAGAAGAAGAGAACAGTAAGTGTAAATGCTGATCAGTTCCTACATGTGTTCTTGAGCTAGAGGCGAATAAGTTTTAATAAAACTTTATTTGTAAAAATCCCTACTACAAGCCATGGCAATGGTTGTGTATTGTTTGATCCTGACTGCAGTCAAGATGTTGCTACACAAAGAGCTGGGAAACTATACAGAAGCTAAGCATGAGCTTTATCTTTTAAAAGGTTGCATCATATGTGCCTATATACTTACATAATAAGTGATGAACACTGTACAGAGACCAAGAATGAACATAAAGCCCAAAATATTCATTACTTGATTATTTACAGGGAAAAAATTGTTAGCTTGTGTACAAAAGTGAAACGCACAAAAATTTGTTGAGCATTTTTCTCTTCCCATTACACATAGCTTTTATCCTTTGAAACACCAAGAGTGATCTTGTTTCAAGTATTACAAATAAAATATATATATCACCTATTTTATATAGAAGACTCTCTAAATTTTTATCAAGCCTATAACCTACTGTGAAAGCCATTTCATAGAACTTTAAATTTTAAACACATTTCCAGAACTGGTAACCACATATGGCTAATAATGGCTATCACATGGTGCAACCTGCTTCTAGAAGCTCTAAGAAGGAGCCGTCATACTCAGCCCCACCCCCCATATGTGACTGATATTTGTGTGGGGTACCAGTCAGCATCTGATACAATCAATATGTCCTTCCTGACCATGAAGGCATGGTGCTGTGATGTTGGGCCTATCTCTTTGGGGATCTTTTCAACACAGCCAGAGCCATGTCTGCTGGTTGTCTGACAATCCTTGTCATTACAACTGCCAGCAATTAAAAAAAAAAATCATCTCTAGTTCTGCTTAGAAATATCTCAGCTCATGTCACATTCTGGTGCACTGCATCTGGAAAAATAATTTGGCCACATTTAGCATGACATGTTAACTAGCACTGTGTATCTCATGTGAGGTTCTTTCAGGAAACTGGGGTCATTCCTTGAGAATAGTAAACACTAAGTAATATTCATGAACCATCTCTAGAATGCCCAAAGCAGGAGGAAGACAACACATGTATTTGCTTTGAATTTATTTTTATGACATATACATACTTGAAGACCAACCAAATTCTTAGATTATAAGGTGAATACTGGTGTTTGTAGAGGCTTGTTTACCTCAAAAGGTAATTTAATATTTTCTTTCAAACCTGTATTTTTTTGGTAGATTTTTGGGTGGTTGAGAGAGATATACTAAGGTTCTTATTAGATGTGTACAGTTTTAAAGAAAGTTTGAGTCTTAGTCCCATACAGGATAGAACCACCTCCTTGGCTCTCAGTATGATTTCAGATTTTTTTCTCCATGAAAACCTATTAGATTTACCAAGGAGGACAATGCTATTTAAAAAAATAGGAAGGACATATTTCCTCCTTTAAATAATTTCCAACATCCTTTCTTAATGGTACCCTAGTCTTACTAGTCCAGCCATTTATAATTTAGTCATCAAAGTGTGGTGCCAGGGCAAGGACAGGCACCATTGCCTGAGGGCTTAGTGTTTTACTTTAAACTCTTATTTCTTTGGAATTAATGTTCCCTTTTGAGGAAACAAAAGCTTCCCCTCCCTGATTATGCTCATTAATGGGGAGAATTATGTGAGTGGAAGTTTGGGCAAGAACAGGAGAAATGGAAAGGAGGACGGAGAGCGCCGTAAGCTCATTAATCTGGAGAATTATGTGAGTGGACATTTGAGCAAGAACAGGAGAAATAGGATGGGGTTGGGTCCCCTATCTTCCTTTTGAGGAATCTGGACAAGATTGAGTAAGGAACATTTCTTGCTTGTTATTATATTGTTTTTTTGGAATAGGTGACAGCTGAGAAAAAGTATTAATTTTGGCTTCATAAAAATGATGATCGGTAGTACCAAAGCAAATTATACAGAATTTGGATAGGCCATGTAGAAGGGAAATCATGTGGCCTCAGTCATTTGTGGGAGAAGGCAGTCACGTCATGGACGTCTTCTCGGGTACAGACCTAACAGAAAGGTGCTGACATTTTCCATGATTCTTTTCCAACGTTATTTCCTGCCTCCGTCATTCCCACACCCCTCCCTTCACTCCTTCCCCTTCCCTCACTCCTCCCTGCCCCAGCACCCCCCAGGCAACCTTGCTTCTACAGAGATTTTGTTTGTTTGTTTGTTTTTATTCAGAGATTCGAACGCATTTTTAATCATGGGTCTGAACCTGACTTCAAGATAATGATGGCATGGCAGTCTTCTCATTAAATTCAAGGCTCAGAGACCCAGAGCCAAGGCTGATAGTTGAGATTCCTTTTCTTCTGGTGTTTGTTTTTATAAGACACTTGGTTAGAAGCCAAATGCTTCACGTTTAAGGGCTTAATTTTTAAGAATTTTCCAGTGCAAATATTTTAACCCCAGTTTGCAATTTTAATGTACTTTCATATGTTTAAATCTCTTTCTAACTGACAAACAAGAATGAAAACTGTGTATATTAATAAGGCGTTTGATTTCAGAACATGTATGCAATGTAGAATACGAACTCAGATTAAACACTTCCATCTCCCCGAAATCTCATTATTTCCTTATGTAAAAACAAAAGCAAAACCAAAATATCCTTTCAGCTTTATGAGACGGACCTTTACACGTCTGTTACAGTCACTGATAACTTCTGGCTTTGAGCTAACTAAAACTTAGCACCTTTTGATTTTAAATTATAATCATAATAGCTATTAATACAAAATATGCTCTATAATCTCTTTATGTCCTTTGACTATTAATTGCATTGTGCCACCCTTCCCCAGTTTTTGCACTGTGCGTGCCTTCCTGCAATTATGAGAATTGCCTAAGTTTCAAAATAGAGTCTTTCTAATTAGATGGAAAAACATGCAAATGAAGAACAAGTCCTCTACTTAGTTCAGGAAATCACACTGTGCTGACAAGAATCAGAGAACAACCATTTTTCTGCAGTCACTATGATCTTTCAACTTCTCAAACTCAGATCGTGATCTTAAACACCAGCATACTATAGGTCTTAAGAAATAATTGCATCTGTTCATGTGGAGCTGTGTGTAGCAGCGGCTGTAGGGCGCAGAAACTTTCTAGCCTTGTAAATATTAGATTTGACAGTGTTGCTAGGAAACACCCGGGAAGTAAGAAGAATACAAATTATGAAGTATAAACTTTGCTGTTGCAAACACTAGAGCCCTAAGGCAATTTCTATTGTCAAAACAGTTGTGCTCACAACATTTCTATGCACGCGTTAAAGTTAAGAAGCAACTCCATAAAATGAAGTAATTGTTTCCGTTTTCATTTTCTGTTTTCTTTTCTGTCTGCGAGTGGAGCTGCTTAAAGTCAGCCAGAGAAGGTCTACTCCCAGTTTCCTTCTGCTGGATTCGCCACACCCCCTCTTTAAGAGTATGCTTTGTTCAGGGAAATGCTTTGGGTCAGTTGAGCAACACACTGCTACTGTTAAAAAAAAAAAAAAGCTGAGTAATGTTGGCGCTTTCTCAAGCTGGAGCTTTCTCATGTGGCTGATGCAAACCTGGAGAATTTGCATCATCATGCAGGCCAGTAAGTTGGTGTGACAGGCGGCAGCATAAATACGAGCCCACGAGGAAGCTGAGCTGGTGTGTAATGATAGGGCAGCCGCATCAGCGGCAGCAAACTGACTGCTCCCAGAGCCGGTGCCACACAGGTGCTCCCGAGGAGTGAGAGGAGTAATTGGATAGCCGCGAAGGCTGACACAATCCACTGAGTTTTCACCTGTGGACACAATAGTGCAGAGCCGGTCAGTGAAAGCAAAGAGGGAGCAGAGACAGCACAGTGACCAGTCACAATCCAGAGAAACAAGTTGAAAGTTTTTCTGTTTGTTTGGTTTTTTTGCCCCTGTGTGTGGTTTTTTTTTTTTTTTTTTTTTTTTTTTTTTTTTTTTTTCACCCTCCTCCTCTGGTGTGACACTGCCATGGTCAGAAAGCCAGTTGTGGCTACCATCTCCAAAGGAGGTTACCTGCAGGGCAATGTGAGCGGGCGGCTGCCCTCCATGGGGGACCAAGAGCCACCTGAGCAGGAGAAGGTGGTTCTGAAAAAGAAGATCACTTTGCTGAGGGGGGTCTCCATCATCATCGGCACCGTCATCGGATCGGGCATCTTCATCTCCCCAAAGGGCATACTCCAGAACACGGGCAGCGTGGGCATGTCACTGGTTTTCTGGTCTGCCTGTGGAGTACTGTCACTTTTTGGTGAGTGCACTTCTTTCCAGGGGTGTGGCTGTGTGGTTCTGTGGGAAAGCAAAGGGTTATTTATGGGGAGTGAATGAATGGCAAATACTACAGGAAATGTTTTGAATTTTTGTTGTTGTTGTTCAGGTATGTGCACTACCCAAACACACTGTCCGTTGTTGACATAAGACTGAATCCTCTCAGATTCCTTCCTGCAGGCTATCTGCTCTTTTCCTGCCCGAGACAGTCTCTTCTGTGACTTTACTCTGGTGTGATGAGAACAAAAACTTTGATGACCCAGGAAACCAAGCAAGCCTTCCAAGCCGAGGGCTTGGGCTTTGTGAGGCATTCTCAGAGCAGTGTTCTGGCAGCTGGCTTGCTGGATGAAACCACCTGTGAGGTGCAGCCGGCGTGGCCTGTTTACAGGCAGAACTGGATGTTCGGAACTGTGTCACGGACGTTTTACTAGCCAAACAAATGGGTGGCACTCTTTGTCTTTTTAATATTTTTAATTCACGGGCTTGTCCGTACCTAATATTATGCTTTAAAGTTCTTGGGAAGGTATGTGTTTGATGTGACTTCATGTCTGTTAAAAGGTACGATGGCAATGGCTTGAGCTTTTTTTTTTTTTTTCCTTTAATACCTTTAAGAAAACCTTTTATAACTCCTCAGTATGAGTTCCCAGGCTTCACTTGGGTGCCATTCTTCTCTCCTTGCCTGGATATGTTTTCTTCATCTGTTTTTCACTTGGTCTCTGGGGAAACAGATAGTTTCCCTGCCCATTCACTGAAGTTCATCTGACCAGGACTGGCAATGCTATGCTTAATATTGTTTCTCTAAAAAAATGTATGTTTCTCTGATTGCTCTGAGGGTTAGTGTTGCAGGGGAAACAATTGGTCCTTGATCAAGAGGGCACATCAACATAAAACTCTATCCAAGCTCATTGTAAAGGTGACGTAAACTGGTGAATGGTCAATTTCTTTTTCATTTGATTTATAAGCTGGGGTAATGCTTTGGTTCCAAAGGTACTTTGTTAACCTGGAACCTAGTTACTCTGGGACCAAGTGATAACACTTGCACAATCTATTCTCTCTGCTCACGTCTTGTGATACTTTAAATCACTGCTTGGGGAATGGTACCTATCCAGAGAACTCATCTGTTTTCAGAAAGGAGGCATTTCAAGTAAACTTGAAAACAGTCTTACTATAGAAAGATCTATGGAGAAATTAAGAATCTAGAAAACTTGGTAACATCATTTATGTGAATACATTATACTTTATGAAATGTCTGGTGACAGTGGTGTGCTGTTCCTTTCCAGTTCCCTTCATTCTTTGGAATAATATAGTTATCAAAAACTCCAACAGAATCCTATCTTTATTATTATTAGAGTAGTTTTGATACATACAGATTCAGATGAACAAGGAGAAACTCAATTGTTGATCTTAAATGACTGTGTACCCCCAGGCTTCAAACATCTTCCAGTACTTGACATATTTAGATTAAATCAATATCTAATCGGAAAAACTACAACCAATATCTTGGACTTTGCATACTTACACACAGGCAGCCCCCACTGTGTGATTTGCTTTTCACACACAATCAATACTTCTTTAGGTGCTGTAAACCACATCACTTTGAATGTTGAGCTACTTAAAGACACTCTGACTTGTACGGCGAAGATACGCTTATTTCTAAGTCTGCCATCTTTGGAGGGAGCTCAGGGATCTGCAGAGCTTCAGGGGTATAATGTGACCTGGGGCAGACATCTGACCGCTAACCTCAGAGGTCTGCTCTCATATTATTTCTACTTAAATTATTGGGAGATTTTTTTTTTTTTGCCATAAATTCCTCACAAATAGGAAGTAAAGCAAGAGATAGGGAGATGATCCTTCTTTTACTTAAAGCTCTAGACTCAGGGTTCTAGACATCCTCCAGTCAGGAATGTGGGCCTGGATGGTCTCCAACTTAAGATGGTTCAGCATGTGGTCTTTTTCTTTCTTTCTTTTTTTTTTTCTCTCTTCTTTTTCATGGTAGTATGGTAGGTGATAACCATTGATCATTCAATAAGTTATTTGAGATATTTTAACACTTATAAAATGAACTTTTGCAGGATGATTTTGTCTCATTCAAGGCCAGTGTGTAGGATGTGCCTAGGCTATGTGTGGCATGGGCAGTTCTCTCTGACTAGAGTTTTGAGTGTACCATGTTTTGGGGGGCAAAGCTACCCCTCTGAAAAGCGAGCAACATCTGTATTTGGTTTACAACTTTTTGAGTGCTGAGGTTAACACATGGCCTTTTATAGTCTGCTTTGAACTTCTTTTCATCTGGGCACATAGTTATGGAGCTTGAGACCTTTAAGTGAAAATTCCATTCTCCCAGAACTCAATTTAAACCTAGGGCAAAGCACAGTGAGGTCTGGGTATCGATTCCCTGACAGTAAATTCCGAGGTGCTTAAGACTCTTTCCGATAACAAGGTGTACTGGTTGCTTTTCTGGACAAGCTACCAACATGGTGACTATTTTTTTTTTTTTCCAAAGAAGCTTGTTTGTTGTCTTTAGTTCCAAGCTAATGAAGTACTTAAGTGACTCCCAGTAACCTCATTACTTTAGGATCTGGAGCATTGAAAAGCAGTAGAGCTACGTGGATTGTTCATTTGGATGGAATCTGGACACAGACAATGAATCTAGGACATGCCTTAGAGTCTTTTCTCATTTGTTCACCCTTTAAACAAATTTCTCCAGGTGACTCTGAGATAGTGACACTCAGATTCCACTAAATTCCAAATTATATTTATTTTGAGCATTCTGTCGGAGACACTGCTGATCACTCATTACTTTCCACACATGGAGCCTCTTTAGGTGCTTGGGCAGAGAGTGTTACCTTTGAACACTATGCAATGTAGACAGAGCTTTTTGGGTTTTTTGTTTGTTTGTTTTTTAAGTGAAATTATGAAATCATTTCAAACAAGATTTCTTTCCTTCCTTTTTTTTTTTTTTTTTGTCATTTCATTTTATTTGGCTTTTATGTGTTTGGGTGTTTGGCCTGTGTGCATGTCTATTCACTCGGTACATGTCTCATGGCCAAGGAGGCCAGAGGAGGGCATCAGATCACTTGTAACTGGAGACACAGATGGTTGTGAGTCTCCAAGTGTATGGTGAGAATCGGGTTTGGGTCCTCTGGAAGAGCAGCCAGTGCTCTTAACTACTGAGTCATCTTTCCAGTCCTTGTCACTCCCATCCCCTCCCACCCCCACTGGTAGCATGAGGCAGTTCTCAAGTCTGAGGAAGTCAGAAGAGGAACTTGGTGGGTGTCAGTTAGGAGATGATGGCTCTTCTCATTAAGGTCACACAGCGGGCAAAGTAAACCCTGGCGTATGGATGCCGTCACAAGACTGCTTGATAGTGCGTCACACTTGTACTTTTTCTTTTTATAACTTTCCATAGGAGCCTTGTCCTATGCCGAACTGGGTACGAGCATAAAGAAGTCTGGTGGTCACTACACGTACATTCTGGAGGTCTTTGGTCCTTTACTAGCTTTTGTCCGAGTCTGGGTGGAACTGCTCATAATACGGTAAGGACATGGAAACAATTAAGGGAAAAATCAACCTATTCCTCTCATCACTTTTCTGAAATCACCTTGACTATTTTTAATTACAACTGTGTGTCATGTGACTTTGTTGAAACGGATAAAGACCCTGATGCATAAAAAAAGTTTTCTTCAAGCTCCACCTTTTACAGATATACATTTTTTTTTTCTAGGAAAGGCATTTATTTGAGAGGAGGAGAAACTTCAAAATCCACTTTGATAAACTACACCCTTGATTAGCCAGACACGATTTAATGTGCTAGGAATTAGAGAGCTTTTTTCCCCCTTATTGTTATGTCATCAGGCTATTTAACTTTACTTTTATGACAAAGAAATGTCTGGGACAAACAACTTAGTGTATTATCAAGTCTTATGCTTTACAAAATGTAAAAGAAAAGAAAATCAACTTTACACACCATGATTCACTTACCTTAAACAAACCAGAGACCTGCAGTTGCGAAAATCTTTTCACTGTACCTGCTGTAAGACTCTGTCCCCCTTCCTGATACTCTTGGCACTGAATAGCGCCAAGTCATTCTGAATAGCAAATTTCCTTCAACATTGTGGGAAGTCTGTGATGTCACCTGTGTAGCTTGTGTCACAGGTGTTTTCATTCCACGGGATGTGACTTGCACTTTCTAATCCAAGAAATCATTAGGGAACCTTGCTCTCCTGTAAACACAAGACACACAGTGCTAAAGTCTCAGCTGAATTTTCATTTTGCCCTTAACAGAAGTGACAAAGGCGGAACGCTAAGTGTCTATTAACAGGAACGATTTTTACAGTGTTAATAGAGAGCTTCAGAGTAGTGCACGCTTCAGTGGTAACAGCAGTTCTTTGTTGCCTAGAAATTGCTATCATTAAATGATGATAAAAGATTATTTTTTTGTTTTTATAAAATTCACCTATCTGGAATGTGCCTTTGTATTTCTCTCTGTCATCTTAATTGTATGTAATCCTTAAAGTTTATCTTTACTTTTAAAAAAATACAGTCAATTTATGCTTTATCCCTAGTGTGTGATATTTCTTTCATTTTTAGTGTCTTAATTCTTCTGAAAACAAAAGCGGCCTCTACATCTCAATTGACATTGAAGTCCTCACCTTGTATTTTATGTAATACTTTAACTACCTCTTTGTATTTTCCTACTAGAATTCCAAGCATTTCAAGTATGTGAGAGCAGGTCTTAAAGCCTATATAACTTCCATACTATTTACATCAGTGCCCTGTGTATCCTGGATGTCAGTTCTTTGTTAGCAAGTGTCAGAAAGTCCAAGGTTATATTATTTTGAGTGTAACATGCTCAGCGTCGAAATAAGGACACTTTCGTAGAATGCTGGCCCGTCTGGAGGCCAAGCTTCCCCTCCTGGTGTCCTTCAGCTTCACTCCATCTTTGTCCATGCATTTGTCATGTAACTTTATCCAATTGCTCAGTGTGGCTATGGATGTGGTTATTCCATTTGCAATGGACAGATATGCTGCCCCATTCATTATTTTTTTCCTACAAATTGCTGCTGAATGGCAAGTAGAAAGATTAAGAAATCTAAATTGACATGCTCCCAAATAGCTGATAATCAGGTATTGCCTTAATTTTGAAAGACCTGTTGTATAGGTGTGTGTGTGTGTGTGTGTGTGTGTGTGTGTGTGTGTGTGTGTGTGTGTGTGCAGCCAAGTTACCCAAATAAATTCTAGACGGTTTTTAATGCATTTGTATTCACTTTTGTCACACTGGATTCATACCGCTGGGATAGCCTCTCAAACAAGCAAAATAGCAAATTACATGAAAAGGGGAGAGACACAACTCCCTAGGATATAAAATCTTCTAATAGTGATACTCATGACATCTGAACAGTACTACCCATGGCATCTAAATGCCCCCCCCATTGAAGTTATACTTTCAAATTAAGTCAATATTGCCAGAAATAATCTGCAATGCTAATTCAAGTACAGTTACCCAACAGAGCTTGATGGGCATGTTGAAGATGAGTCCAATACCTATGGAGTTCCTCCTGTAATAGATGCAGTGCTAGCCTCTGCACTGAGACAGACTTCCGGTGGGGATGGACAGAGTCTTGCTTTCACAGAATTCAAAGTCAAGTGGAAGGATGGGGTTTCAATCTGGGGATCGCCTTAAGTAGAATAAAAACTCTACTGTGAGAAGCAGTGTGGAGGGGATACCTTTGATACCGTGAAAGAGGACACGTGGACAGGCAGAGGACTGGGGTCACTTCTCTGGACCAAGACTGAACCCAGATACAGAGTACAAAAAGCAGCTGTTTGCAAAGGCACCAGGCAGAAGTGATTTGGATCTTGATCCTGGCAAGGTTGGATCTGAGTGTGTTCAAGACT
Organism: Acomys russatus; assembly: GCF_903995435.1. Lineage (NCBI taxonomy): Eukaryota > Metazoa > Chordata > Mammalia > Rodentia > Muridae > Acomys > Acomys russatus. The sequence continues at coordinate 27,547,085 of NC_067151.1, read as the reverse complement.
TGATCATGGCCAGAGCATACTTTAAGGCTACTGAAAAGACACCCCCAGGTTTAATTTTGCAAGGGCAAGACTTTTTATAAGTGATAGAGAACAGCAAAATCATCCCCTCTGGAGAAAGGAGGAAGGAGTCTCCAGGGAGAGAAGAAAGCAACAAGGCTTGTGGTTTTGACTGGAGGTAGGAGATCAAGGTTGGAGACAGATAGTATAGTCCAGGAACCAGGCCTGGGTTTTAGGTAACCACAAGAATGAAGAAAAGCTGGAAGGGACTCTTGCTTGAGATGTTAAGCAATTCTGTGGATTTCCTTGTGTGTGGCAAGAATATGCACTCATATGTAAGATGAAATGGAATATTCATTCTTTCCCTTTGAAGAACTAAAGCGGGATGACGTATCATCTGGGTTGCTCTCTTCTCAGGCTGATTTTGTCTTCTTACTCTGTGGTTCTCTCTATATAAATATTCTTAAGAAGTGAAGAATCTTCACTTGGCTTTGAGTTTTCCTTTTACTAAAAATTAAGAGTCAGTGTTGAGTATTTAGACACATGTTGGCATAAACATACATGAGTACTAGTTTTCCCAAAGATTTTTAAAAAATTAGCCACTACTGCTATTTGGAGTGTGTGACAACTAATTGGAATATGAAGCTGTAAACATAGCAGGCTTTTAGCATTAGACATGTTCCACATGTTTTGTAATAAGGCCAGAAGATAGAAAGTTTTACTGAAAATGTTCTTTATTGTTTCCTGTAGTCAATTTAATTTTTTTTTTTTTTTTTTAAAGCCCTGGAGCTACTGCTGTGATATCCCTGGCATTCGGACGCTACATTCTGGAACCTTTTTTTATTCAATGTGAAATTCCCGAACTTGCAGTCAAGCTTGTAACAGCTGTAGGCATCAGTGAGTATTTCAGTTATTACAGAAAAGAGGAAAGCAATGGAGCAAACTGATTGGAGACAAGCGTTCCTTAGAGTTTTTGCACGGTATCCCCCAAATTATGTCCTCTGTACTTACAGTTTCAAATCTGTGTTGGAAAATAGAGATAGAAACATGAGGTTTGAATTGGCCTCTGCTAATCCAGTGTATGCCAACCATATATTGGTTCATCAGATATGGGAGCAGACATAAAGCAGACAAACAAAAACTCCTTGCTTGGTAAAATATTAAATGGATTGTGTATCTGAAGACACACATAAGGACGAAGAACTCTTCTGAGAAATTGTTTTGCAATTGGAAATTACCTTACCCCAGTGATACATGGATGGTCTTGAGGCTAAGCTTCTGTGCGGGGTGTATATGTTGTGTTTGTGTAGTGGATAGTGTTATAGCTGTCATTCTCAGTGTTACTTTTTTTTCTTATCATGGCCTATTTCTGCCCATGGGCTACAAATCAGGAAGTTGTTTCTTTTTATTATTATTAATAATGGGCATAGATTTTTAGGAGTTGACAAACAGAAGAAATGAAAAGAGGAACATGCATAAGATTTACATAAGTGATATGGAGCCAAATCCGACAGTCACTTCCTATAACATTCTATAATGCCATGGAAAAGGAAAATAATTGCTGATTGAGTCATTGTTTTATGAATTTGTATGAGCATAGCTAACTAAGCTTAGCCACCCAGAGAACGTTACACAGGAATAACTGGATTGCGCACTCAAGGAAGACTGCTTAGAGAGTTGCTCCACAGTGGATTACTAGACTAACACAAAGATCAATTCGCTTTCGACAACAGACAGCCGAGGGCCTACTCTGTAGCCAAGTGCCAGCGTTCTAGGTAGAAGCATCTCTGGTATGGCGTCCATGGTTGCCTGAACCAGATAGCTTAATCCTAAACACGTATTTGCTCTGTGACATCTCTGGAAAGACAAAACAAATGGCTCAACGTAGACATTTTCAAGTCCTGAGGAGTTAAAATGTGGGTTTTTATATGAGTCTCCTCCCTGTACACACACCGCAGACCTAGGGACACCTAGGGACAGCTGACCTCACTTCTCAGCACCTCAGTATTGTCCTGAGATAATTATACCAGTGCTGTCGGGGCTGTGAGGATTCAGTGTCATGTGGAGTATTTGTGATGATGACTGCCAGTTGTTAAGAATGCAGGGCAAGCGACAAATATAATACTTACGTGGAAAAATGTCACTGGAATTCCCCTGAGACCAGGGGCCTCCACAAGTAGTTTGTGACGTATTAAACATAATTTTAGGTACTTTCAGTTCTTAGGAAGAAGGGAGATTAGTAGTCAAGGCAAACAGTCTGCTAGACAAGATGTTGGGTCTGGTAACATGAGCTTGTGTGTTCTGAACCATCTCACACAGTTCATGATTTCTTGGAGTTTCTTGGAGGTCCAACCTGGAGTTGGAATAAAGTGTCCTGCTTTCTTGGTTATTTAATCTTGGGCTGTTAAACTTATTTATGCTTCTGTTTTATTGACTGATAAAATACCTATGAAATAACAATGTGTCTTCAATGAAGAGCCCCTTGTACATGGAAAGTTCATGGCAACTTGGATGCTGCACTAAAGGCCATTTTTACATCCACCATATTCACCTTCCCTGAGTGAGATCAAGTCACCACACAGTTGTTTTATGAAAAATGAGAAGAGAAAGGAGTATTTTAAAGAACTCCATAGGCTAACAATCATGTTATTAATTAAAAGGCATAAGCAGAGATCGTAAAGCAAATATTTACGCAGCTACAACTCCTACCTGCTTTGATCATGAATAAGATGAATAGTGATGGTATATTTGTATTTTTATCTTTGTAAGTCTGAATGACTCTGTTATATAACCTCAATTTTGGTTACAGTTTTAAAGGAAACATTCGTATTTTAGGAAATTAAAAAAAAAATTAAATACTCCAAAAGCCTTTAAAACAATTGCAAGAAAGAATTACTAAGATGGGTTTAGGCTCACATATTTGTAGTTTGGTGGGGGAGCGGGTGGAAGAGAGCCTGGAGGCTTGATGGAGCCTTGATGCTTCCTTCTATTTTTGGTACTAGTGATATTATTTTGTAAATTCTGACACAAGCAACAGGGAACAGGTTCCTGATCAGGGAACAAGTTCCCCAACTCTAAAGTACTGAAAGAGAAATGGGAATATTCTCATGGCACAGTGGGAAGTAATTTAAGCCAATGGATTAATTGGATGAGTCAAATGGGCTTTTAGAGGGGTTTAGCTTTAATGGAGCACCCAGAGGTGGAGATGGAGAAAGAGAAATTTACCCGGGGGCAAATTTCTTGCATACTTTATTTTTCGGAGTGAATAGAGGCGGTGTTCTGCCTGTTACAGGGAAAGGCTGCGGAGATGTGGAGTTTAATTGCATGAATTACTTCCCTGAGTTACTGGAGGGAAATGAGGAATTTAAGTCTCCAGTTTAGTATAGAAAAAGGTCAAACTTCAAACGAGTTTCAAATTTTGTAAAATATTAGCCTGTCATTTGAAAAAATAATAGCAGAGTAGGGGAGGGATTTATCTAAAGTACCCCACTTCTGGAAAATAATAAAGATTAGACTTTTGTGTTTATCCAAAATCCTGTCCATTTTAGTAAAAATATTAGACACGTCAAAGTGTAACTGGAAAATCTTGTAAATTCACTTTGCCTTATGTCCCTAAGCTTGATTCTGACATGATCAATAACCTTCTATGGAAGATCACATGATCCGTGGATCTTATAGTTTGAAGGAACCAGGACAAGCATTCAGTATTTAAAATGTTGAGCGTATTGTTCTGATCTCTAAAGCTGTACCCTAAAATATCATTCCCAAGTGGAATATTCTCATACAAATACTTTCTCCTTAGCCGGGTGCGGTGGTGCACACCTGTAATCCCAGCACTTGGGGAGGTGGATCTCTGTGAGTTCAAGGCACAGAGAAACCCTATCTCGAAAACAAAAACAAAAACAAAAAAAAAGAAAAGAGAAAAAACCCCGACTTTCTCCTCATGTTGTGATATTTACCCACATCTATCCCTAACACATCTCCCTGAGTCTCATGTCCTTTGCTGCTTTATTTTATATAGATAAGAGTCATGTTGTATAATGTAAACCCTTGTGGGAATGATTGGGAAAAAAATAAGGAAATTAGCATTTATATATCATTGTGAAAAAGAGTTAGGGGCTGAGAAGATAGTTCAGTAGGTAGAGTGTCTGCTAAGCAACTGTGAAGACTTGAATTCCACCTCAGCCTGTAATTCTGGGGCTGAAGAACTTAGAGACTGGCTGACCTCCAGGGCCACATCAGTGAGCTCCGGGTTCAGGAGGAGAGCCTACCTCAAACACAAAGTGGGGAACGACTGAGAAAGATAGTCAACGTCTGTCTCTGGCCTCTTAATGTGTGTGCACACATGCACACCCGCACATACCCATGCAAAGGCATGAAAACACATGTTCACACAGAGAAAGACAAAATCAAACCAACCAATTCTACAAACACGTTGCTGTCATTTCTGTTTTCCTGGCACCTTGAAATGACATTGGAAACATATGATTTGTCTGTGTTGGCAATTTAATCATTAGTGTGTATGTGCGCGTATCTCTTTAAGTCTGAAGCTTGGGTATCCTTACTACCTTTCTCTATTAGCTAAGTTACAACACAATAAAGCCGAACCCTTGGTAGATATGCACAGCAAGCATACAAATACTGAGGAGTGGCTGCCACACCCTTCAGGAGGAAGACACATAAAATGTGGAATTCAAGTGGCCTGAGATCCTAAGTCAGACATTGAACTCTCCCAGAGAACTAAGAAAAAGAGATGTCACAGGTAGTAAAGAAACTGGCTGTATCAGCGAGCTCACACATACCTTTTGAGCTGTTTCCTCATTGTTTCTTCTGTGAGCTGATGGTAAAGGCTTGAGTTAGGGAGTTGGCCTACCTACGGGCCTTTGCCTTCTAATCTTATCTCAACACTTACTGCCTGCATATGGACACAGGCAAGTTAAACAGAACCTGGAGTTTCACCTGCTCATATGAAGGGCCTGACTGATAATAGCAAGCGAGTCACAGAAATGTGAGGATTAGCAAGCATCACCTATGGAAGCCTTTGCACAATGACTGACAGAAGCTGTTTACATTTTATGCGGTGCTGGCTGTGTTTGTTCCTAACAGTGAGATCATAGATACAGAGTTGGCCCTCTGCCTTCTAAAGGTTCTGCCTGAAGCCAGTGCACCCAGGAAACGGATGCTGAGAGAGAAAGGCACCCAGCAGCTGCTGCAGAGAGCAGTGCAAGGACCCCACTTTATCTCATCATGTAGCATTCAGATATAGCTGCAAAGACGGAAGGGCTGAAAGCATGTGACTCTGAGAGACTACCGGATAATCTGTAACATCCCTCTTCAAAGTGAAAGATGCAGGTGAATGACGGCGTGTGCAGAAAGAAGTGCCCGCTAGTCCTTAAATCACAGCACCAGCCCCACGAATCCCCTTCAAGATCCCTTTTAAATAGAACTCCTTTCAAAAATGGGTTTCTTATTCCTAGGATTTATGGATATAGCTTTCCCTGCTACATTTTAGTTTATAGGAAAAGTGCATCATAAATAAGTAAATAAAGCCTACGTGCTCCCGACTTTTCACTTTGGTAAAAATTTGAAGTGTGCTCCCCTTGCCCTCCAATTTCCTGATGTATGAAATTAACAGTTACTTGAAAGAACTGGCACAGATGTCTTTATTATTGGTCTATGGGTAGATAGTATGTGTTTGAGAACTATATATGGTTTATGTCAGGAACTCAGAATGCTCCTTTGCTTACCGAACCCGAAAACCTTATTCAGTACTGTTGGATAAGCGGCACAGGCACCCTTAAATTTCGATATGCAGACAGGCTGAAGCAGCAGTTTTAGCCTGAGAACCTTCCAGGCTGCCCCACGGGCGGCTTCCTCATTACTCTCTAAGCTGTACCTCTGGGTCAGCAAGGTGCTCCTCCTGGAATAGGGCGTATCTACTAATGAGTACCATAATAGATGCTCAGAAATAGAAGGGTTTGGAGAGGCCTTTGAGGAAGGCCAGTCTTACTAAGACTTCTTTCCTCAGATATACAGGAAGCAAGGTGATGGTTTTTGATGATTTTTGTCTCCCATTTGTCTGGAACACTTTAGAAATAATATTCTAGATCCTCATTGTTTTTCCTGCTTTAATGGACAGTAAGCATTTACCTTCCTTTGAAGACAACAATTCCTCTTTTCTCAAAAAATGCACGTATTTCTTCAAATGAAAATATTACTCATATGTAGTGTGTGTCCACTTCCTCTCTTTCCATTTTTCCTCCTTTTTCCTCTCCCAGAGCCTCTTTTTCACTTTGGACTATCTAAGATAGGGAAGACACAGTGATCTTTTGTTGCTGATGATGACGAAGGCCAAGTTTTTTTTTTTTTTTTTCATTTTCTTGTTAAAGTTGGATGTTTTTAATTAAAAAAAAAATATTCTCATGTGATGAGCCATCAATCACATAGGAAATTACATAAAAAAACGGATACTCATTAGGTAAACTGGAAAGGACCAAGGTTATATTTGAATATTTTCATTTTGTTTGTTTGTTTGTTTTTTCGAGACAGGGTTTCTCTGTGTAGCCTTGGCCGTCCTGGACTCACTTTGTAGACCAGGCTGGCCTCGAACTCACAGCGATCCGCCTGCCTCTGCCTCCCGAGTGCTGGGATTAAAGGCGTGCGCCACCACGCCCGGCTCTTTTGTGGTTTTTTATGTGATGAGCCATCAATCACATAGGAAATTACATAAAAAAATGGATACTCATTAGGTAAACTGGAAAGGACCAAGGTTATATTTGAATATTTTCAATATGTAACTTCTCTGTATTGGAGACAGAGAAATTACTTTAGTTTTCATCATTTCTGATAAAATAACCTTTTATTAGCACAGTGGGCCTATTTGTTCCTTCATTTACTCAGCTTCAAATGTGGCTGAATTATGATATTCCTCCTCTTCCGTCTCAGGACTTTCTGATAATTCCCATCAGTACTTCTTTGACATTCTTCATTTCTACCCCCGGTTCACTTTCACTGGAGCCTTCTGTTGCCCTCATCTTTCTTTCTTTTTTTAGATTAAGACTTAAATCATTGTTTTATTTACTTAGTAAAATGTCTGCCTTTACTGAGGTATACTTGGCAAATAAAATTGTGTTGTTTTAGTGCGTGCAATGTGATCCTTTAATCTGCATATACCACGTGACATGTTTACTAAAGAAAGTTTGTCACTGGATCTGTCACCTCCCCCCATTACCTCTTTACTTTTAGGTGTGCGGAGAGAATATGGACACAGATTTACCTACTTGGTTTGCTCATTGATGTAGTCACTAAAATATTATCTTCCCAAAAAATCTGTTGAAATATTGCTATAAGCTAAACTTCTTTTTTTTTAAATTTTTTTATTAATTTATTCTTGTTACATCTCAATGGTTATCCCATCCCTTGTATCCTCTCATTCTTCCCTCCCTCCCATTTTCCCATTATTCCCCTCCCCTATGACTGTTCCTGAAGGGGATTACCTCCCCCTGTATATGCTCATAGGGTATCAAGTCTCTTCTTGGTAACCTGCTGTCCTTCCTAAATTTCAAATTTGAAAATATTTTTGATATTCCGTCATCTATAAAGCCTTGGTAGTATTTTACAAATACTTCTTCAGAGATCCTCCTTTCCTCTGTCTCTGACTCTATTATCTCCCTGGCATCCCTTAGTGACTCTTCGCCCTACTCTGTGGGCCAGTAGCATATCATAAATGCCTTTTCTTGTGACACATAATTGGCTGTAGATTGATTTCAGATGGCTGTCCAAAACCATTAAAATAATGTACATTAATTAGGCTCTGTTTGGGTATAGAATCTTTTAATTTTCCCATTAGTTATTGTGTATTGATAGCATTTCCCCAATCCCTAATTACAGAAGTGAGCTAGTTGTGTTATATGAGGGAACCATGGTGACAGCTCCTGACTACACAATTCCAGTTTCAATGGTAAGAATTCTGCTAGTTTTTTTTTTTTTTATTTCCCTGAGAAATAGTTCTATACATTAAAAAAAATCTTTGTTTAGAAAGACTACATCTTTACAAAAACAAAATTTATTGCTGAGAACCATTAAATGTCAGGAATGAAATAGCTGGTAAATGTTTTGGCTATCCTGTGCCTGTGTTTTTGGCAAGAACATAAAGCTGAAATTCACTGTGTAGAAGAACCTCCAACATTCCACCAGGGAAGAAAAGGAAAGCCTAGAATATCACCGTTTAAGGTGTGGCTTACCATTTTTGAGAATCCAGTTCATCCACTCACTCACTCATTCATTCATCCAACAAAAATATATTAGCTATCTACCTTGGCCAGGAGCATAGCTGATTATTGGCAATGCCAGAAATAAATACCCATTTCTCTGTCCTTGATGTGGAAAAGGGGTGGCTGTTTGGGAAACTGTCAACAGTATTCTAAGAGGAAAGTCTCCTGGCTTCAGACCTATTGTGCATCCTAAGCTGAAAAGTCCCAAGACCTTATGCTCAAACAGCCAGGCATATGTTGGAAGCTGACACTCGCGGAGCAGGTTACAAGCCCATCCCTCATTATCTAGTTGGAAATCAGGGAGGAAGCCCAAGAGTAATACTGGGCAGAGCTGGTTCTGATGGCGAAGAATGAGATCTCAGACATAGCACTTCTTGCCCTTTCCAGAGCATCAAGTGCACCACGATCATGACCCTCGGGATGACTTCAGGGTGGAGACGTTTGACTTTACTGTGATCGTACAGCAGTGTGTGTTCATCCGTACCAGTGTGCACAGGACAGAAGAGAGACTCTGACTGTGTACGAGTTTTTAATCTAAGCTCCTCTGGTTTGAATGTCTCTCAAAGAACAGCCTTGGTGCAGGAGAGACCGGATCTGGGGCAGAGCCTGGGATCCTGCACACTCCTCGTTTCGGTAGTGCATTGCCAGCACTGCAGGTTTATAGACCACATTTCGACTGACAGGATCCTAAGACATCGTTGAGCTCACCGTGCTTTGCCTGTTGTAACTTTGTCTGTTTGTTTGCAGCTGTGGTGATGGTCCTAAATAGCACGAGTGTCAGCTGGAGTGCCCGGATCCAGATTTTCCTAACCTTTTGCAAGCTCACAGCAATTCTGATAATTATAGTCCCTGGAGTTATACAGCTAATTAAAGGTATGGACTGAAAAGGAAATGCGTTTTAAACTGCGTATCTGCTTCTGGTCTCTTCTAACACCGACTTTCGCTTGTCTAGCAGAATCCTTAATTAGTCTTCGCTTGTGGAACTTAAACTCTGTACTGTCATCTAATTGATTTGAAAGGCTACACTGAGGATGGGTTGGTATTTATAGTTGAATGGCAGCAAGAGAATTAAAACTGGACCGAGCAACAGAATTAAAGCGTCTGAGAATTCTCTTGGTATAAGCTGCTTGGAGTCAAACCCAAAATGAAAACAAAACAAAGCAAAACAAAACAAAACAAAACAAAACAAAACCAAAATTTTCTATTTAGCTTTACGCATAGATCAATATATCCTTTGTTTGCAATAATAACAATGAATATAAAATATAAAAATTTTAAAAAAAGATAAAAACATTTCTGGAAAATAATGGAAGATGACCAATGATTTTTTTTTTATTTTTTCATTTGCAATTCCTTAATCTGAGATTAAGGGGTTTAAAAATAGTATTCCTAAAAACAATATCCTTATGTGACAATAAAACGGGCTTCAAAAACATAGTTTTTATTGTTACATTATTTTCTATGTAAAACTTGCATTTGCATATATTTAGTGAAAATGGTTGGAAGAGAAAGAGGGCCCAACAGGTTACTGGCTTTGCAACAGGAAATAATGAGAAATGATTAGAGTGAATCAATTGGAAAGAGGTTGCATTTCATGTTGGTGTGTTAACTATTTTATTGTTTACATTGGAGTTGTCATTTCCAAGGAAAGAAATTTATAGAGAAATGTAATGACCCCTCAGGAAGAGCATTACGCCACACAAAAGGAAGTGGCAAAACCATTGCCTTCTGTAGAGGCATCAAACACCAACATTAAACTTGATCACTCTCATTGGTAGAGGGAACTGTTCTTGTCAATTTAATCATCCTAGTGGATGATCTTAGAGTCCTGGCAGTAAAATGCTTCCATCAAATCCAGCAACTTTGGCCCCAGAATAAACACCATGAAGAATTTGACAATAGAGTCTTTGTGAGAGAAGATGTGGGTAAGCTTGCTGTCCCAGTTCAGCATGGCCTCTACAGAGCTGGCCTGCTCACATTCCACCATGACTAGAGGCGAAATTGTCCATGCCTTCATCTCCTGAGTTGACTTTCTCAATCTTCTTTAGGGAGCTTTTAAATTTCTGGAAAGGAAAGGAAGGTGAGTCACTAGACCTTCTAGACATGGTTGTATTCTGGCTTTTCCTTTTGGTATAAGGCCAGATATAATAGGTAGTTATATTCTGTTGTTGGTTCCGACCCCTCATTTATATATATAGTGTACTGCAAATTCCTTGAGAGCACAGACCTTTCCTGTCAGTTACAGTGATATTTTAATATTGCTTACAGTATCAGAAATGCATAGGATCACTGTAATTCTTACATCTTATCCAACAGAGAAATTCTCTGAGGAAATTCCTGCATTTGGACCATATATTAGTACTTTAGAGACCAGACATATTTTCTTTATTACTACGAAATTTTATAAAATTGAGATTTTAAAATTTGTAACACAATCATTTAGTTTTCCCATATTTCTCCGAGACCCCAGGAAGAAAAAGGCTTCATTGAGGTGGTGTGTGTGTGTGTGTGTGTGTGTGTGTGTGTGTGTGTGTGATGTGGTGTGTGTTTGTGTGGTTTGTGTGTGTTTATTTCTACCCTAATCAGATTCTGATTTAGCTGGATGTTGTGAATTCACTTATGAGGCCTGGAACTTCCTTTTGAACATGTTACTTTCATCTTCCCCAATGTTATGCATCCAAAAATATTCCTGAAGTTCAGAAACAATGTGCCTCTTTTACTGAGGTCTCATGACGGCTCATTTGAAGAACTGTGGCTCAACCTACACAGTTTAGATCTTTTCTCATATTAATTACTAATTGCTCCATTCTGAAGGATATTCTCTCATTAGGCTAAGGAGACCACAGATCATAAAAGAATATCAAATAGATGTTTCTTTTTTTTAAAATTATTTTTAATTGTTTGTACACACACATGTGTGTTTGTGTGTCTACAAATGGTCATGTGCACATGAGAACAAGTGTCTGCAAAGGCCAGGAGAGAGCATCAGATGCCCTGAAGCTGGAACAACGGGCAGTCGTAGCCTTCCTGTCATGGATGCTGAGAACTGAACTCAGGTTCTCTACAAGACTGCATATTTATAGCTGCTGAGTGATCTCTCCAGTCCCAACAGATGTGTCTTTTCTGAATCTCAGTGTGTATACTTTCCTTCTGTTAAGGCATAGAGATGTTTTAGTAAGACGGCATTTCTGATTTTTTTTCTGTCAAGTTTTCACAAAACTATATTTAGAAATTGGTTGCTTTGAGAAAAACATCATTCATTGATTGGCAGAACCATGTCCTTATTGGCCCCCAACCTCACATTCTATCACTATGAATGCTGGGTCTCTTGGTGTGAGCCATAACTGATATTTGACTTATAAGATAGCGTTGTATATGCATCATGCACCTCCTGCCCGCGTGATCTCCTTTTATTACTTCTATAAAGGCCAATTATTATTATTATTATTGTTATTATTGTTGTTATTATTATTATTATCATTATTATTATCTGATTTTTCAAAAAAGGGTTTCTTTGTGTAACAGCCCTGGATGCACTTTGTAGACCAGACTGGCTTTGAACTCACAGAGATCTGCTTGCCTCTGCCTCCCAAGTGCTGGGAGTAAAGGGATGTGCCACCTTGTCCAGCTAAAGGCCAATTTTAAACAGCATCATTTCCTACTTAGTACTCTCATTTGTAGTTAGGGAGGCAGGGCAGAGACACACTTTTTTTTTTTTGTCTAATTTTTAATCTGTGCTGACTAACACAAATCTGATTTTGTAACCTCTTAAATTACCCTAAAGATTCATAGAAAAAGGCGCCCACTGCTCACAAAATAGACAAAAATGTTGATGCCAAAGTTGGTAAAACTTGGTTAGAAGTTTGGTATAATTTTTTATTCATTTTTATAGGGAAAAAAATGGTGACATGGACCAAGACAGGGTCAATAAGTTACCTCTACAAAGAAAGCCCCATGGGTAGAATGGCTTATCACAGTTAATCACACTGTGCTCCTGATTGACACTGGCCATAGACGTCTGCTGCGAATGGGCATGGCTGTGCTCCAGTGAACTTTCATGCGAATGAGCCTTGTGTGTGTTTCCATGGTGGATTATGTCCGCAGCCTTTCTCTGCTTTAGGAGGCAGGTGTGGGATGCAGGGCAGAGATAAATAGCAGCAGCTGTTAAGTGATGTTGGGAGGTGCTGCGTGAGTTTCCTGATGCCTCCTCACTCAAGGTAGCCTCTGAGATTTCTTTTTCATCTCTCACCAAGCCATACATTATCTTCTATGAATTTTGTCAAACTCTTAAAACTTCAGTTTATGGAAGATACTTTAGTATACTTTTGTGGTTAAAACAGAGGACACTCAAGCAAGAGAAGTGCAATTTGCCGTTTGAAATGCCACTTTACTACTGCTGGTCATCTACTGAAGAATTTTAAAATGGTCTAGGTGGCAAGGGTACATTAGTAGATAGAATTGACCATGGAGAGAGAGAGAGAGAGAGAGAGAGAGAGAGAGAGAGAGAGAGAGAGAGAGAGAGAGAGAGAGAGAGAGAGAGAGAGAATAGGCTAGCTCAGCTGTCAACCATTTATAGGGTTAGAATAAATGATAATTAATTCTTTGCAAAGCTCTAAAAATTCTCCCATTCTAATTGCAGGGCAAACACAGCACTTTAAAGATGCATTTTCAGGAAGAGATGCAAACCTAATGGGGTTGCCCTTGGCTTTTTATTATGGGATGTATGCGTATGCTGGCTGGTAAGTTGATATCTCCGGATACTTGTACTAAAGAACTTGATTTGCCTTTTGTCTTGCTAACCAGATGTCTTTTAGCATATAAGTGTCAGCTTTGTCCCTCTCAATGGATGAGGAAACACATCACACTTTTTTTTCCCTAACTAGATTTTCATCATGTCATGTACACAGCGATCATTTAGTCAAAGTTTCAGGTAACATGAAATTTTCAGAAATAAAGACCTATAAAGCCAGGAAAGATTATTTTCCCAGCCAAAAGATATAATGCAATGGAAATAGACCGGAGGAAACCAAATGAGGTCGGTTTGCTCCGATTCTCCTTGGCTTCTTTGTGCAACCTTGCTTCTCCTGGGGATAGAATAGAACTTCTCTCACCCGAGAATCTCACGTTGTATTGTGAGCCAAAGTGGAGCCGAGAATGCTGCAGCAGCCACCTTCCACAGAGAGGTGAGAGACTGTATGAGACGTATTTCTAGGTTGTGCAGTTGGGTTTGTGGGGGCTTGGTTCTAGTTTCGATGAGCCACTTAGAGGAAGACAGCTTCTAGTTTCTGCAGCGTAGTTTGGTGGGAAAGAAAGAGAAGCACGAAGGAAAGTCGGGAAAGCCGTAAAAAAGATCCTTCTCCTGAGGTCTTTTTAATTTCCTTCAGTGTGGCAAAGCTTACGTTGTCATCTCTGAAGTTCCCGAACAGTCAAAGTTGCTATTGGATGTAGTCCAGTGGCATAAAAATGAGCAAACAATTGCTGGGTTTTAGTGGCCAGTATAAACCAGGCGTGGTGGCGCACGTCTTTATTGCCAGCACTTGAGAGATAGAGGCAGGTGGATCTCTGTGAGTTCGAAGCCAGCCTGGACTACAAAGCGAGTCCAGGATAGCCAGGGCTACACAGAGAAGCTGCTTCGAAAAACAAAAACAAAACAAAATAAAACAAACAAACAAAAAAAAAAAAAAAAAAAAAAAAGAAAGAAAGAAAAAAGAAAAGAAAAAAATTAAATTACTTCTAATTATTCATTAGTAAGGATAGTGCTATGGGGTACTTGGGGTTAGTGTTTGCCTTGTTAAAAGGCCTTTGTGATAAAGTATTGAGGAAACTTATAAATAGGGGTTAATCAACTTTTTTTCCTACTCTGTCACAAAGAAGAAACAATTTAGATGTAGAAATGAGATGGTCCCAGGAGATTAAAGTAGCTCATATGATAAAGGCAGGAAAGGAGAAATCACAATAATAAAAGTCAACTGATCAAACAGTATGCAGCATATTCGAGGGCCTTTACATGTTTCATTAAAATGTTGCTAGCAGTTAAAAACAAAACAGGTAGCAGATAAGACTGGCACTATGATGCCATCGATGCATTTATTTCGTTTGTGCTGTGTGCCTGTGATTCCTCCTGCCCTGGTGCAGCAGTGGCTTGCTGAGGAGCATGAGTCACAGGAATTACATATCAGAGAGGAACTTCCTGTAACTATTTTATTGACCTTGTAAACTTTAGTTGAAATGACTGTTTCAAGAAAGCCCTCTAGGTAGAGCAGTGTAATTGAAAGAATCATCAGAATCATTGCAGAAAGATTAATTTTCATTATTTTGGAATAGTTAATGGTAGTAGTTCTTTTTTCATATTTATCAAACCAGTAGTTAAACCTGTGATCACTCTGTGAGCCTAAAAATACCATCAAGAAATTTTGCTATCTCAAAAGTTATGAAAATATGTATGAAACAGGAATAAAATTTTCTCTTCTTTCTCCCTACCCCACCCTCCTTTTTTATTACCTTCCAGGGAAATATGAAAATACATTCCAAAATAGAGTATGTGCCCTATTGCAAAAATATAGCATTAGAAGAAAATCAGTGACATGGCTTTAGCATAACTTTGAAAGAAACCGTGTTTGACGGCTGTTAGGTTATAACATAGGAAGATCAGCATAGAATATTTGTATACCCGTAGAAGATGTTTGCAACCATTGTATGCAGGCTTTAGTGTCGAAGCTCAGTGTTTTTGAAGTCTTTTCACTTTTGTCCAAAGCACAATGCGGTGCTAAGCAGAGAGAAGAGCTCTGTGATCACAGTGTTAGAAGCAGAATCAACCCTTCTGTGTCTATTGAGCCTGGATCAGGGCTCCATGCCCTGGGGCAGCAGCCAAGCCACTGTGAGGGTCCCTGGGAACCCCAGAGCAAAGTAAGGGAGGGAACAGGCGCTTTGAGCTCCAGCTGGGTGCTGGGAGCCTGTTGTACTCTGTCAAGAATGTGGAGTGTGGTGATCTTCACAAGGCAGACTTGATTAATTCTGTTGAATGGGGTTCCTTTTGCCTGTGAGCACCATGCATCTGTTCCCACGGATTTGTAAAACATTTCTAGCCTCACTCCACCACTACCCAGCACTGCATATTCAGGTCACCTACCTGCTTCGTGGATAGCCAATTCTCGCCACTTCTGTGAAATTTTCCATGGATAAAGACTCTTTTCATCCTGACTTCTTAATAATATTACATTTTACTGATGCTGAGTCATAAGTGCTGCTGTTTTCATCAGCAATAGAGGTTTACAGAAAACTTTGTTTATACTTTTGCGTATACAATGCCTGTGTTTCCACCCCCCAGTTTGGAAAGCCAGGAGCCATAGGGTTTGTGTGTGTGTGTGTGCGTGCGTGCATGTGTGTTCTTGAGGGTTCAGTCATAGCATTGGAACGTAAGTCTAGGATTTTAAATGAGATGTTATCTGACCCAAATGGCTTAGCTAGAGGATGATAAGGAACTGTTTAGCTGTAATGGGTTGTTTTGCCAGCTGAATACTCTTTTGTGAAGAGGGGAGAAGATCTGGTTATTAAACTATGGCCCCTATTCTTTGAAAAAAAGAAACAGAATTAGAAAAAAAAAAAAAAGAGTCTGTGGGTTTGGCACTCCAGAGTTACAGATATGATTTCTATGTAAATGGATCAAAATGGAGTCTAAACGGAGTCTCAAAGACAGGAGTGTTGTAAGAACAACTTTTGCTATCTGAGTTCTCCATCTCCTGCCATATGGTTGCAAAACTGGCTTGCAGACATAAATCGATACTGTAAGTGGCTTCCACTCCTTTCGTTGCTGTAGGACAATATTTGACTTAAAAAATGTGGCGACATTGTAATGAGACAAAAGGAAAGCAGTTATGATCAGGAACCCCTGGCCAGGCTGCTGTTTGGACAGGCAGCATGCTAGCCCTCTGTTGTCTTGGATACCTTGCCCTAAGAGCAGTCACCTCCAGCTGCTAGGTGGAATAGGAAAAAGATGCCACCAACCCTTGGGGATCCTGAATGGAGTAAAGCTTTGGCTCTGAGGAGTGCAGAACATCTCCAGAATGATGAAAACCCCCTCACAGCAACATGATTAGGGGAAATCATTAACTCAGTCAGGTCACAGAGTCAGGTCAGCACAACCTTAATATTATTGCCAACGTTTGTATTCAGAGAAATGCATCTGCCAGTCTGCCTGTGGCCTTGGGGAGTCAACCAATTTCAATCCTGTATCTGGGTCCAAAGCTAAGCATAGCGTGGTGAGATTTTTTTCCCCCTCTCTTTTCACTGTGTGAGAGAAAATTGGTTTTCAGTGTCTTTTGTCGCCCTCTTTAATCGGATCCTCAATGGATTTAGTCTCTCCAAAGCATCAGCCAGGATTATTGTACGCCTTTGTGTCAAATCTCACCTAAAGAATCTGCTTCCTTTAAAAATCATGTACAAGGTTGGGTGTTACAAATTCAGGGCCAAACATCGAGTTTTATGCACAGTCATAAAAAATCTGGGACAATAGACCTAGTGACTATCCTTCAAGGGCCTTGAGAAGTAAACCCAGGGAGAGCGAATGCTGTGGCCTACATACTAGGGACCAGACAGCATCAAGATAGATTTCCCACAGTGTGTGGGCTTTTACACTGAAATGATTCGCTTTCTTCCTCTTCTCCCCAAGCTGTACCCAAGAAGTTTCCTTTCCTCTATTCTCCAGAACCATGGAAAAATATTTGAAGTTATATTCTTTTTTCACAGATAGGCCCCATCATCCCTTTGTCTTAAGGTTTTTGAAAAAGACAAGTTCATCAACTGTTAAGAAGCAACTAACATACATATAGCGTACATGACCTGGCACTATTTCTTACTTCATGGGACTTACTCAGTTTTAGGGGTTACTTATATATTTGTTTATTTATTTTTATTTGGTTCCTATACTGTCTGTTGCCTTGGGCTTATAGCAAACATGTCAAACCAGTCTCAAATAGTACCTTCAACAGCACTGTGTCTGGTACACTCAGAACAGGGAGGAGTGGCTCATTTATAGTCCACACATATAATTCTGCCAGCTGACTTGCATTATATGGTGAAAGACGGAGCATGCACACACTGATGGTTCCTTCTTCTAGAATAACATTATATGTATTTTCCTGTATGTGCATTCTCCTAGAGAAACAACAACTGTCGATTTTAGAAATTTAACTTTAGTTGGTAAAATACATCATTACTTATATGTGTGTGCACTTTTTATATCACACTTCTTACTACTGTCTCTTCAGTCGATATATTTCAAACATGAACTTACAACTTAGTCCTTAAAGCTGTAGCCATCTTATTCTTGGGCATCAACTGACCAGGAAGCAGAATTGAGATAGGATTGCCGTGCGCATGGGTCAGGACAAGCTTCCTCCCTTTCTTGTAGGCTATGAGATGCTTTAAGCATGTGGCAGATGATGGAATAATGTTCTGGATATTTGGTTTTCTTTCTTTCTTTCTTTCTTTCTTTTTTTTTTTTTTTTTTTTTTTTTTTTTTTTTTTTTTTTTTTTTTGGTTTTTCGAGACAGGGTTTCTCTGTGTAGCCTTGGCCATCCTGGACTCGCTTTGTAGACCAAGCTGGCCTCGAACTCACAGCGATCCGCCTGCCTCTGCCTCCCGAGTGCTGGGATTAAAGGCGTGCGCCACCATGCCCGGCCCTGATATTTGGTTTTCTATAGAGGAGAATTTGACTTTCAGACTGTGATTCCATGTGCTATACAAGAGGCTATTTTTAGCATCTAAGGAATAGTAAGATAACAGCAGAATTCATGACTTCCCTGAGCTGATGGCATGGAGGTACAGCGAGGGCTCCTGTTATGTTCCCCTATTCTCATTGCTATCACACAGTTCCCTATTCTTATTTGAGAATGGAATTTCTTTCAACCTTACTTTGGGGAGACTTAGAAAGACCTTAGTAAGACTTAAAGGGCCTCCAACAGCCCCTTTTAGCTGGAAAACAAAGTCGAGGATACAGAGCATTCACCACCCTTGCCCAGGCTTGGTAGAAGCTCACTGTGAAGGAAAACAATCAGAATATTTGAGGCCCTGACATTAGGGTAAGATTTTAAGATCCTGTGCACCTTGAAAGTGAAATATTTAGTGCCTAAAATGCTTTTTTATTTTTCACATATAATTCCAAGAAAAGAATTATGAACCTAGGAAATGTTCAAAACTCCCTACTTCTTTGCTCTTGGTAGACAGTGTGGTAAGTAGCAGTGTGCCTACAGTGAACTCCCTGACCACATCCTGGAGACTTCCCTTCTTCCTTAGGCTTGTGAATCCGATTCTGCCTAGTAAACTAAAGGAAGATGTGTGAGTAGAAGGGCTAACTTTTTTATTTTAGCTTAAAATTTTAAATTGACAAATTATATGTACTTCTGAGGCATTAAAGATTAGGTTATGGATGTCCTCCTCTCTGTCCCAGTTTCCTGGTAAGTGAAGGCTTTGGTGAGACATGCCCCTTGGGCTAGTATGCAGATATAAGTGAGTATATACCATTTAAGTCTTTCTGCTTCTGGGTTAACTCACTAATTATGATAATTTCTAGCTCAATCCATTTATCCACAAATTTTGTGAATTCCTTGTTTTTAATAGCTGAGTAGTATTCCATAGTGTATATGTACCACAGTTTCTTTATCCATTCTTCTACTGAGGGATACTTAGGCTGTTTCCATGATCTGGCTATTATGAATAAGGCTATTGAGACTCTAGATGAGAGAAGCATGGGAGAATGGCAAAGTAGAAGGATCCAGAGGGTCCTAGAAACCTACAAGTAGAACATTATGATAGGCAGATTTGAGCCCAGGGGTCCCGCTCAAACTAAGGCACCAGCCAAGGACAATACAGGCGGTAAACTTTAAACCTCTACCCAGATCTAGCCAATGGTCAGAACAGTCTCCACACTTGAGTGGAGAGTGGGATATGACTTTCTCACGTACTCTGGTGCCTCACATTTGACCATGTCCCCTGGAGGGGGAGACCTGGTGGCACTCAGAGGAAGGACAACAGGTTGCCAAGAAGAGACTTGATACCCTATGAGCATATACAGGGGGAGGTAATCCCCCTTAGGAACAGTCATAGGGGAGGGGAATAATGGGAAAATGGGAGGGAGGGAAGAATGGGAGGATACAAGGGATGGGATAACCATTGAGATGTAACAAGAATAAATTAATAATAAAAAATTTTAAAAAAAGATTAGGTTTATATGGTTTATAAATAGAATGTGAAACAGTTAAATCAGAGTAATGAACGTTTCTATAACCAAAAATACGTTCTCTCTCCCTGTGGTAGAACATTTGATGTTCACTCTTTTAGGAAATTTGAAGCATAATAAACTAACACTTCTACAATTTTTGGTCCCCGCTCATATGCTGTGTTCTCTGTAGGAGGTCAACAGCAGCAGTTCCCTACAAGGCTGCAGTCATATAGTTTGTACCCTCTTGTTCCTAACTCCAAATGTAGATTTACAGGACGCACAGACCATCATACACTTAATTTCCTCTTCCACGCGTTGATTCACACTTCTATGGCAGAATGCTCTATCAATCCTCCTTTCCTTGTGCATAACCGTGGTTTCTACTTCTGTGCTTTGGGACAATATGAACCTGGAATGGCCTCATAGCAGCTTACTAGGGTAAATGCTATGCATTCTTGAAGGCTCATGTTGGGAGGAAGTTCATCTGGAAATGGTTCCTGGACCTTGGGTCTGGGCTGGCCCTCCTCTTCTAGCTCTTGTGCCCTTTCCTGGCATTGCATCCTGCGGTTCTGAGCTGCTCTGTGAACTGTGAGTGTGCCCTACAGGTTACGAGCTTTCCACTCTCACAGCCATCACATTGCACACATTTTAATGACTGCACTATGATTTTGTAGAAAATGCTCTGTGAGAGTTCTTGCTGGTTGCCTAGTCCCATTTCTCTGCCTACATTTTTAATGGGTATTTTTCATGACTCTTAGTTTGATTTTTGAAAATACAATGTGTAGAACTTTGGATTGTGGTGGTAAAATGTACTAATAGTTGTTTGTTTATTTATAATACAGGTTTTACCTCAACTTTATTACTGAAGAAGTAGAGAATCCTGAAAAGTAAGTAACCTTGTTTACAGTGAGATTTTTGTTGTTAGGCATAAAATTTGAAATTTCTAATTTAATTATAGACTTGAAGAAGAAAACCAGTATGGACCACTTAAGTTTACTGTTGTCCTTATCATTATTTTGTTATGTAAATTGACTTACGTATTCACAATAAATTACCCCACAAATTTTTATTATATATTAAAATGCTAAATATATTATATATAACCATATACTATATTCAATACTAAGTAGCCTTATAATCTGAATGTAAGAAAGAATAAAGTTATCTTTTAAGTAAACTATTTTACACAAACATATAGACATAACCTAACATGAACTCATAAGTGTAGTTTGAACTGAAAAAAATCAATCATTTCTAGCAATACAGACAACTTAAAAATAACTAGGGAATTCAAGAGAATAATATAAAAGAGAAACTTGTAAAGCAACTGAAAGATGTTATAAGAACTTGTAAATTTGGGGATGCAGCAATTTTTAAAAACCTTTTCTTCCTTAAAAATTGTTTGATCGATGATTTGATGTTAATTAAACAATGGATCAAAATAGGTTTCAAAATAAATTATTTGTAAGATTTGTGAGTTAAAGAAGGAAAATTTAAGAAATATAAAATAATATTTAATTTATCTTGCTTTTATTCAACAAAGGCTGTCTTCTAATCATTGTGCTAGGAGGCTCTTTCAGGATGAATGAGGCTTACCTTCCAGCGTTCTATTGTGCTCTGCATGAATGAAACGTGTGGCAACAAAAGTGTAATAGTGTGACTGACACCACAGCAGAGTGTTTGGCTAGCACAGAGAAAGTGAGAAGGTCACAACTTTACCCTGAGACCTGCTGCTTATGGGTAGTAGCAAGTGAGCAAGTGCCCCTAGGTAAACAGAGGGAGAGAGGGAGGAAGGGAAGGGAGGAGGAAGGGAGGGAAGGAGGGAGGGCGAGAGACAGAGACAGAGAAAGAGACACAGAAAAGGAGAGAGAGACAGAGACAGAGAGGGAGAAGACAGAGAAAGAGAGAGAGAATGAGAGAGACAGAGACAGAGACTCTGGCCTATGGAAACGGAGAAGTACAGAGGCCAGGAAGGACATCATAAACAGCTTGGAGTCAGAGGGTTTGCCTGAGGGTTGCCAGTTCAAATTAAGATGAACTATCAAAGAATGACACTGGGTGTGCTGGGAGACGGTTAGCTGGTTGCATTTGGCCAAGCACCAGAGTTTAGAACATACAGCAAATGATGGAAGTTAACATGATTCCTCATAGCATCTGATTCAACTGCTGTGTAAATCAACATATAATTTCTACACAAAGAAGTCCGATTTACTAAGAATATGACTGACTTACGAGAATATTTTCAGATTTGTAACAAATTAGAGGCAGAGAATATATTTCCCAGGAACTAACTCTAACATTTCTTGGAAATGATAAGTAGGCGACCTAGTGACTGTTAGCATGTTTGTAATTAGAGATAAGCCTGTCTTTTGAGCTTTGTAGACTCATTACTGTGTATGTGGTGATGCAGAAAAAGGACAGCTTATACTATATTTTATGTAAAGTATTTGTTGGATTCCCACTATGTGAAACAAATAACTAGAATTTAGTATGGCACTTAAAGCTGAAGCATTTTTTTTATAATTTATTCACATTACATCTCGATTGTTATCCCCTTGCTTGTACCTTCCTGTTCCCACCCATGCTCCCACTTCTGCCCTATTTCTTTTCCCTATACCTGTGACAGAAGGGGACCTCCTTCCCTACCATATGATCACAGCCTATCAGGTCTCATCTGGTAGCCTGCTTCCTCTTCTTCTGTGTGTCACTGGGCCTCCCCACCAAGGGGAGGTAGTTAAATTTGGGACACCGGAGTTTACGTCACAGGTAGTCCCTGCTCTTCCCACAACAATGGAGAATGAGCTGTTCATTGGCTAGATCTGAAAAGGGGGTCTGGGTTTACTGCATGCATTTTCCTTGGTTGGTACAACAGTTTGTGCAGGCTCCCCTGGGTACAGATCCCCCAGCATTGATGGTCTCCTTGTGGGGCTCCTGGACCCTCTGGGTCCTGCTATCCCCCCATTCTTCCATACTACTCTCAACTGGAGTTCAGCAGTGAGTCCCAGCATCTGTCCCAATTCCCCACTGAGTGGAGACTCTCAGAAGACATCTATGTTAACCTTATATCCACTTATAAGTGAGTATAACCAATGCAAGTCTTTCTGGGTCTGGGTTACCTCACTCAGGATGATCATTTCTAGTTCCATCCATTTGCCTGCAAACTTCAAGATTTCCTTGTTTTTAATAGCTAAGTAATATTTCATTGTGCAAATGTACTACAGTTTCTTTTCCCATTCTTTGGTTGAGGGACATCTAGGTTGTTTTCAGATTCTGGTTATTATGAATAAGGCTCCTATGAACACAGTTGAGCAAATGTCCTTGTTGTGTGGTAGAACATCTTTAGGGTATATTCCCAGGAGTAGTATAGCTGAGTCTTGATGTAACCCTGTTCCCTATTTTCTGAGAAAGTGCCAAATTGATTTCCAAAGTGTTTGTACAAGTTTTCACTCCCACCAGCAATGAAGGAGTGTTCCCCTTTCTTCACATTCTTGCCAGCATGTGCTGATGCTTGAGTTTTTGATCTTAGCCATTCTTACAGGTGTGAGATGGAATCTCAGAGTCGATTTGCATTTCTCTGATGACTAAGGACTTTCAGCATTTCTTTAAGTGTTTCTCAGCCATTCGATATTCCTCTGTTGAGATTTCTCTGTTTAGCTCTGAACCCCATTTCTTAATTGGGTTATTTGGTTTGGTTGTGTTTAATTTTTTTGAGTTCTTTATGTATTTTGGATATTAGCCCTTTGTCAGATGTAGGGATGGTGAAGATCTTTTCCCAGCCTGTAGGCTGTCATTTTGTTCTGTTGACACTGTCCTTTGCCTTATAGAATGCTGAAACATTTTAAAGAGACCAATTGCTAAAATATAGTGTAAGAGAATATTTATTATGAAAAAATAGCAAATTATAGTTTATGGATAAGTCCTAAGTCAGTATCAGTGCTATAGAAATTATTCACGTTCTAGGTTAAGTTATTATCAATTTAGACAGATGTGTTTGTAAGATACATGTTGCTAGTGTGTGTGTGTGTGAGTATGTGTGTGTGTGTGTGTGTGTGTGTGTGTGTGTGTGTGTGTGTGTGTTTCTGCCTGCCTGTCTGCCTATCAGTCTTTAAGTGTTTCATACCACTGCTGTGTGTTTCTGATTCACTGCCCTGGAGTGGCTCTTGGGTTAAAGAGTCTCTTCCTTAACTCTATTTCATCTCTTAGTATCAGACACCGATTAAGGTCACGTGTTAGTGCTTACAAACACTAAAGAAAGGTGACAGTGAAATATCAATTCAGTGAAGTTTTTTTCTACTAAAAAGACTTTTTTTTTTTAACCTAAAAAGAAAAAAAAAAGTGAAAATAGAGGCTAGAAAGATGCCTCAGCAGTTAAGAGTGTGTGCTGCTGGGGTTCAATTCCCAGTACCCTCATTAGGTGGCTCATAATTGTTTTTAACTCCAGCTCCAAGAGATCCCATACCTTTGATCTTTATAGATACCTGTCCCCCTGTTCATATACTCCCCACAGACACATAAAGACATGCACACACACACACACACACACACACACACACACACACACACACACACACACACACAGAGTTTTCAAAGATTAAGATAAATCATAAAAGTAAAGATAATGATATATATGCTTTGCTAGATTGTGATGAGTTTATATATAAAGGCTATTTGAAAATCTCTACATAATTGATCATTGCTACTTTTATTGGTATATCCTTATTTTAGAGAAAAATACACTTCTACTTATTTAATAGTGTTTTCTAGAATTCAACATCCCAGGCAATTTTCTTTTCTCAGTTGCTTTTGAAGGGAGTATGAAAAATGCTGCATCCTAGCGAATCCTGCTCTGGCAATTTTCAGGGCTAGAGTTGAATATTCATTTCATGATTACTCTTATTCTTGAGCAAAGAATTCATTGAGATGTTATATTTAGAGGAAGTAAAGCTACTTTCTAATGGGAGGAAATAAAATACAATTTTTATAATAATTAAGAGCTAACGTGGGTCTTGAGAGATGGCTCAGCAGTTAAGACCCCTTGTTGCTCTTCCAGAGGATACAAGTAAGCTTTTCAACATCCACATAAGGCAGCTTACAACCACCTGTAGCTTTAAATGTGGTGGGTCTCTCAGAGACCCACTCATTTGTACACTCACGAATTCTATCAAAACCCTGAACCAGAAAGCCATAATATATATGCAGAGAACCTGGTACATGCTGCTTTAGTTTCTGTGAGTTCATATGACCTTTGCTCATATTGATTTAGAGGGCCATGCTTTCCTGGTGTCCTCCATCTTCTCTGTCTTTTACACTCTTTCTGTCTCCCTTTCCGCGGGGTTTCCTAGGCTCTGAGGGAAGGGGTTTGACAGAGAAATCTCACTCCGTGTGTAATGACTAGCTGTGCATCTCTATATGTGTTCCCATCTGCTGCACAAAAAAGCATCACTGATGATAGCTGAAGGCACTGACCCATGAGTATAGCAGAATATCATTGGAAGTCATTTTGTCACTACAATTTTCCTCCTTATATAGGCTAGTCTTATTTGTTTTCCCCCTAGATCTCTGGGTTATCTAGTCTCAGGTTCTTGGTCTCCAGGCAGTTGGGTATTGGTTCCGTCTCATTGGCTGTAAGCCAAATCAGTCATTGGTTGGTTACTCCCATAAGCTTTGGGCCACCATTGCCCTTGTATATCTTGCAAATAGTACACCATTTTAGGTTTATGGCTGGCTGAGTGCTTTCATTTCTTTTTTTGAGAGTGTGCAGAGTACCTTCCTGTTCTAAAGACACTGAATAGTAGGGGTAAGGCTCTATGTAGGCACTGCCTTAACAGCTCTATGTTCAATGAGTATGTAAGTATTGTCTTCAGCAGTGGGGCTTACACAACAGTGTGGAGAGAAACTAACAGTCTTGGCAACAGCCTGCTTTGTTTGGATTTTCCCAGGGTACCCATTTGTCCAACAACTCAATTAGATGTAACCCAGCACACTTCTAACTGCCATAAAATCTCTCTAGTCTCTTAATAGAGCATCTTACTTTAAGGTCTTAATATATAGGATTTCTCAGTCCTGGTTTAGGGTATCCACAATTTTGAGGTCAATATAAATGAGACAAGTTGAAGAACAAAAGCGTTGATTTCTTTTCCTTCGTTTGCACAGGATAGCTAGCTATGTCAGTTCTCATTTAGAGGACTCTGAAAAAAACTTAGCCAGTACATTTATTTTCTCAAATTTAAAATATGATAAATCCAGAAAATTCCCGAAGCAGCACAGTGAAGGTTAATGACGTGTTCTGTATTTATCAACCAAAGTAACTCTGAGTTTTGATCTTTTTTGTTAGTATTAGGTTTTAAAATGACATCTTGTGACCATTTTAACAGTTGGAGTAGTGTTTTATTTTTAGTACACAAGAATGATTTGGGAAATATTTAGAGCTAAGTATCAAGAACAGATGGCTCTATTATGTGGATCTGCTCCAAATGCGTGCTTCGTATTTTCTTATAGGTGGACACAGGTTCCAAAACCACCTTTCATTACAAGGGAGAGTAATTACGCTTGCATCTCCTTTGTGATGCGCCAAGATAAATGTGTTTCCTGATCAGTCACCGGTGCGTGTGCCCAGGTGTGCCGAGACATGCAACTTGCTGGCAGCTGGTGCAATGAATCATCAGCCAAGGGTATAACCCTTTTCCTACCTCCTCCATGAGAGCAATCAGATCTTCCCCAAAACTAATGGGAAGAAGGTGATAATTAATTTAAGTCAGTGAAAATAGCAATATGATTTTAAGGAGGTCGGTACAGAGTAAAGTTTCATGATCTCAACGGACTATTCTGCTCATGTACTCTCATTTTGAGACATCTGCAGGTTACCTAACATGCCACTATGAACTCACCTCTGAGCTGTCATAGGCGAGCCTCATAAGACAGTCCTTAAGTGTTGTAACAAGGAAGAGAACAACTTGAGAATAATCTCTATGTTTGCATTTGCATTATGTTATGGTTGAGAAATTTCCTCATGGCTTCTTTTTTCTTTTTGACAAAGCTTTCTTCTTTATAGACATTAGTGCTGGTGAGCATGCACATGTGTATGTGTGCGCATGCATGTAGAGGCCATAGGTTCCGGTTGGATGTCTTCCCCAGTCCTTCTTAACCTTATTTTTCTGAGACAGGCTTTCTCACTGAGCCTGGAACTCACCACTTAGCTTGACTGGATGAGCTTCCGGGATCCACTAGCCTCTACCTAGTCAGCATTGGAATCACAGGCATGTGCCACCATGCCTGGATTTTTTAAGGATGCTGGGGATCTGAACTCAGGTCCTCAGGCTCAGCTGAGCCATCTCCCCAACTCCATTAAATTTCATAACAACACAAGAAAAAATAGTTTTGTTATATTGTCTTTAATAGTTTCCATAACATGTTGACCAGCTCCACAAATATGTATATTAGAATAAGAATAGAATTTTCAGTGATATTAATGTGTAATGTTAGGACCATAAAGGGCATAAAATCCCAAGGAATATAGTTTGGAAATATAATATCCCCAAATGGCATGTGGAGTAATATGACAGATGACGTATTCAGCTTTTTTTTCTTTTAAGTGTGTTTTAGGAAATACAATGAGTTTTTCCTTATGACATTACTTTGGTGGGGAATATACCACACAATCTATCATTGTTCAAAAAGTTACACAGTACAAAGAACATATCATTTAGACGTATAATGTTTGAAATCCTGTTCATCGATGGATCAATCATGTCTTGTGTTGATGAAAGCTAAGAAATGAATTGCTTTGGTTTGACCTTGGGAGTCTGAGATTAGTCAGTCTGTCTATTAGCTTGCTCTCCTATTCTTCTCACATCATTTGGTCCTTCTGTCCTGAAGTGTGGGAAGCCACAGATAGAGAGGGAGTCAGTAGAGCTTGATACCATCCATCATTTTTAAAGAAGGGGCCATCATTGTGCTCTGAATGATCAAGTTAAATAGAAGGTTTAGATAATCAGAGTGTCACGTTTAATTAATATCTCTCCTGATCCCAATTTATATTAATTGGTACCTCAAAGTCATCACTCCCTGTACCTATGCTAACTTAGAAGAGGAACTTGGGTTGGGAATAATGTGTCGAGGTCGGCGAAACAGTGTGATCCTTTTGATTGGCCCGTAGTGGTCTCCAAAACAATCTTGATGTGTATATTTGGTTCAGATGCTACACTTATACATTTTTAATATAGGCATTTAACTTCTTACTGATGGTTTTATTTGTTTTTACACTCCCTTATATGACATGTAAGTGCGGGGTTATATAAAACTATTAATCTGATTAAAGATAGCAAAACTAAACAAGGGGGAAAAAAGACTTGCCTTAACATTTTGCAATGCAATTGCACGAGAGAGACTAAAGCTGGATTTGGAATTCTTTTTATCTTTATGTGCTCAATTAGAAGATTCCAACTCACTAGAAAAAGCAGTGTGTTTTGTGTGTGTGTGTGTGTTTTGTGGCAAAATCTGTGCAACTGTTTACTACAAAGCCATGTAATTTTATAATCTTAGATCATAAACCAAATATTTTATTACATATACTCATGTTTGATGTTCTTCTGTTATATAAACTGATTTTTCACAAAATCAACCCATTTTAAATTAAGTTATAGAAAAATCTATATTATTAAGCCTATTTAACTAACAAACATATTTGCCAAGTAAATCTCTTCTTAAAACAATGAAGTTTCTAAATAGAGGATTTTTAGGATCCAACCCCATGGTGAAGTAAATTGTTTCTGAGCCTTTATTACTTTTAAGTGGGTGGCAATTATCCCAATATTATAGTTCTCAAAAGTAAGAGATATGTGAAAACATTTAAATTTTAATGAGCTTGACAAGTAACATAAACTGCAAAGTTTAATTTATATCTATGTCTAAAAAGGTCTTCCATTTAGCAAAATGAAACTTTTTCTTTATTAAAGTCAACACACCATCACTGGATTTATCTTAAACCAGGACAGTGCTGTTCTTCAATTTTGAAATAATTACCACCTAATTTAAGATGTTTCTATGCTGCATTTTCCTGGAAATAAACACAAAGTTTGGCAGCTCCAATTCCAATGTGTTTGGAACTATAGTGATCTTGTTGGGGACACCGAGGCAGCATTAACCACAGGGTAAGAAGATGTCATTGTACCTTTGTCAAGCAAGGTCACCACGGTGCTCTTCCTTGCTCTTCTCCATTTGAAAGTCTCTCCCCAGTGTAACATGGGGTTGATTTACTTACTTTGGGATCAAAATTCTTTCATTTCTCAGTTTCACATATGCATAACAAATACATTTGGCTCTAAGACCCTTTGTTCATGTAAGGCTGAATTATCAAGTAAGTGATGCAGAAATTATAGGATTATATTATAATATTTTATCATGGTGCAATCAAAGAAGACAGATAGTAATCCTTCAAATGCTTGTGGAGGGCACAGGACTTTTTTTTTTTTTTTTCAGGATTCCAACCACATCAAAAGGCAGAGTTTTGAAGGAGAATGCTTTTGAACACTGTTCCTTTTAGTTCAGTCATTTCTGAGTTCTATTTTTAATCTCATTGAAGTTTATATTTGGTGTCTAGAATAAAAAAAATGTGTTTTGGGATCAATAAGAGTGGTTAATTTATCTTCACCCAATTTCTGTTTCTTTTAGCACAAAATAAGAGACCACAAATGGCAGAGTGGATAGAGTGATAGAATGTGGGGTTTGGGAATTAGAAAGGCAGAGTGGAGACTGCCTAACATAGTTTAGCAATCTAAGCAGAAATCTGCTCGTCCAGAGCTGGAAACAGCACTGGAAACAGAAGTGACAAAACGAGACGTTATTATGTCCTTGAATCAGTCTACCTTAATAATAGCATTCATTATTATTAGAGTCAGGGCTCTTACTATGGAGCTCTGGGAGCATGGGATTCGTCATGTACACCAGGTTGGCCATGAATTCACCAGCCTCCATCTATCTCTGTTTCCAGACTACTGGAGGGAGAGGCCTGGGTCACCATGTCTGTGCCTTTTTATGTTTTACTTGTGTGTCCTAACTAGCATCTTTTTAATTTACAACCATTTCTAATCGGAACAAATTATTGCTTGAATGATATAAGCAGGATGGTTGTGGATATCTTGATGCCAATAGATATTACCC